>NC_057813.1:305360759-305437370 GCF_018294505.1 Triticum aestivum | reverse complement strand
CGCCTCAACCCTGAAGCCTAAGATAGATAGTGGGGTACCTCTCCGGCGAGCCCCCCTCCCCGCCGCGGGTGGTTCTTCCTTAACTCCGGCGAGCCCCCCACCCCCTGCAAATCGACTGTCCCAAAAGTCGATTCAGTCGACTGAAGTGTAGCTAAATCGGCACAGAGTAGCAGCACGAGCGTGGGGGAGAGCAGCAGCAGCAGCACGAGCGAGTGAGCGAAAGCCGGAGCAGCAGCAGCAATCCGGCTGGTTTGGCCGCCGCCGCCGAAGGGACCTCGCACTGGGAGAGAGCCACCATGGAGATGTCGCCCATGGTGCCGGCTTTGAGGTAGCCGCTCCATGGGGGTGCAGGATGGAGCACCGTCGGCGCCGGGAGGTCGAGTTAAGGAGAAGGTGCGATGCGATGAGTGTACAACCTCTTTGGTGGCGCCGAGTAGGCCTCGGCTTTGTCCGAGGAGTCGGTAAGGATGATGTGGTTCCGGTGGAGCAGGTTAAGGCAACATTGTGGGGATGGAGTAGCCATGATAGACAAGGCAATCGTCGGAGCAGCTCTTTGGAGGTGGAGGACGGGGCGGCTGAACCGGCGGTACAACAAGATGAACGACGGATCCTCATCCGAGGAGGTGGACAAGGGACGTCGAGCTGTTGCGACGACATCGTCGGGGAAGAGGCTCCGGCTGGGCAGTGGTGACGTGGCGGACGAAGGAGGGTGGGGTTTTGCGGCTGGAGAGGAGAGGTTATGGCGGCCTGGGATTTCGAATGGCAAAAAGGAGGCGATGGGAGGGGGAACCATGACTTAGGGACGCGCTTGTCCAAAATGTAGGGTGTGTTAGAAAAGTACCCCCGCCGATTTGAACAAGCATCCCTTTCGGCTGAGGGTTAGAAGGGGGATTTCGCGTGTCGGGATTTGGCAGCTGGAGGGAGTTTTCGTGCGCGTTGTAATTTCGGGATAGCAAGGCGTGGCTTGTGAAGGCGCTAGTTTTGGGAGCACGATATCTAAATTTTCGGGATATAACAAGGTGCGGGTTTAACTTTAGGGACAAGCCTAACGTGTAATATTGTACTTGTACGTACCAAATCAATTCGCACTTCCCTCAACGAAAAAAAGAAAAAAAAACTATTCACGCCACACAAAGAGAGAGTCTTGTCCCGTTTTACTATACAAATGCTATTCAAAGCTACTCCCTCCTTCCATCTATATAGGGCCTAATGGTTTTTTCGAGGCTAACTTTGACCAAATATTAGAGCAATAATATATGACATGCAACTTACACAAAGCATACCATTAAATTCATGTGTGGAAGGAGCTTTCAATGATATAATTTTCACATTGTGCATGTCATGTACTATTAATCTTGTCAATAGTCAAAGGCGGTCTTAAAAAACGCATTAGGCCCTATATAGATGGAAGGAGGGAGTATGAATCCATGTTATGTCCAATTAAATTTTTTCGTTGGCTGTATAATGCATGTAACCTACTCATACCAACATTTTAGTGCATTCCAAATGTTTATACTACTACTACAATTCGAACTGAATTTGAATTCATTTCTCTATTTCAATAAGAATCTACAATCATGATTGTTGCCAACTTCAACCATCATTCGTGTATTACCTTAATAACACACCACATGATTACTATAGAGATAGATATGAACTATATGTACTATATGAACTCGAATTCTATTTTTTGAATACACTTGAGTTGATTCCAAATAATAGTAGATTTGATGTACTAACTGTATATTCATAATCTAAACCATGTTCCATACATACACCGTCTTTATCACACAAAGTATAGTTCCCCGCCCCCTACATTATGACAAGTATATCGCCCTGAGCTGCAAAACCCACACATTAGCCCAAATTATAATCAATGTTCTATATTATGATATCTTCTTCAAGTATCCGTATCCACTTTTTTATAATGAATTATGATCTTTTTTAGTCTTCTACACCTTCACGATCCTCTTATTTTTGTAGCTAGCTAGCGCTAACTTTCTATCGTGCATGCACACGCCCGCCCCCCTCTCACCTTCCCTCAGCGTCCCCTCCATCGCACACATTCATTATTTCTCTTTAGGTCGTTCACCCGTGGTGTGTGTAGGACCCCCGACTCCTTCTTTGCAGCACACAGCGGTCGATATACCTCTCTAGCTAAGCGTGCCTACTACAAACACATATATACTTCCTCTCTTCTCTTCTCATCGTCCATGCCCCCTACGTCCAATACGGTTCCACGCAGGTGCACACTCCCGCCCCTCTTTTCATTGATCTCATACTCTCACACTCCTCCCCCCTTGACATGGTAGGCCTCTCACACCAGCTCCTAGCCGCACCCCTCTCCCCCTGTCTGTCTCTCCGGACCTTATTTGCTTCTAACACATGCATGCATGTATACGTACCGATCTCCGTACATCTAGCCAGGTCGACTATAATTTATTTCCCGACGCACCGATACACTTACCTCGCTAGTTATGTCTCTCCCTTTCTCGGACACACGATGGTTGATCTGCCTATGTAGTTACGTGATAAAAACCGAACCTCGTTAGCGAGATCCGATCCGTTGTTGCGGCCCGATCTTTCACGACACTCCACCTTCAGCAGTAGTAGCCTCTCGCCCGCGCAAGCGATGTACGCGAAGTAGAGGGATTGAACCTTATGGTCCAGCACGAGAAAACCAATCTCGACGACGGTACTCACGCACAAAACAATTTCCACGAAGAGAAATCGCAACACAGAGGTTTTCTAAAGCTTCCTCCAAAACTTAGGGATTTTTAGACAGCTTCCCCCAAAACTCGATATGGGTATTTACCCTAAAAACACATTGTGTCTATTCCATATAAAAATTAACCTGCCCGTACAATGAACGCCCCATAGCTATATATAATAGCCGGACACTAATTGGCCTATTGCCCTCTCGCACACACGTTATAACAAGTCTAAAAAAACAAATATATCCCTATACGACTTACACGGCCAAACAATAAAATAAAAGGAAACTTTAACCTAATTTGGACTCTACCATCGGGATGATTATGGACTCTAATTGGATTGGTGCGTCATGCATCTTCTAGTGCATCTCGATCTTCAGGTGGACCCCAACCGACTTCTTTCAAGGAAAATAAACTCCATGCATCACACGTCCTGCTCGCTTCTGCCTGGAACTTCTCTTTGCGTGGGAAGAATAGAAATAGGAAATCTGCAACCTTCTCCTTAATGCCTTGATCATCTATTAATGAACATGAACCTTCGTGTGTATCATGCAAACCAAGCCCTCCAAAATATTTGTACGTGCATGCATTTTTGCCTGGAAACACGTAGAATTTCTTGTCCTCTCTCAGCCCTTCTAGCTGGAACCATGTAGTGTGCTTCACAGGAATAACGAGTAATTCTTGTTCATCGTTGTAACTTGTCATCAGGTATTCCGATGTATATGTAGCGTATTTTTGGATAACACCGGCTTCAGGCAAAACAACAATGACCTCGGTATTTATATCACAAGGGGTCATATCATTACGTATGCTTACCACAACCATATCATCTCCCCTCATCATCCTTGCGTACCTCACGACCCGTCTCTCACACGCACGTGCATAGACAGACAGACATCCCCCACCCTCTCTTATTGATATTGCACCCGTACCCTCCGTTTGTCTAGCGGGCCTCTCCCACCATTTGTGAGATGCCACTCCACCACCAACCCTCCGACACTCTACCTTTGTCTTTCTCCCAACCTTATTCCTCTACTACACATATCCATGGATGCCGATCGATCTCCCTCAATACATAGCTAGGTCTCTCTCCTTCCCCAAGCATATACTAGTTGATCGGTCTCTGCCCCCTCGCCCCCCCACAAACACACCGATAGTCGAACGTTGTAGGTAGGTATCCATGCCATAGAGAAAAACTGCACCTCTGCCCTCTCAAATTCCAATGGGCCATCCGCCCCATATCTTTGACGTGGGCAAACACAAATTCGATGGCACTCTTTATAGGTGGCACAGCAACACACTTCATCCCTGTTTTCAACTCTATCGATATCTCACGTCCATGACTCCGTTTCACACACATTGCATATGTTACGTTTTTTTGTTTGAGATATCATTGACACATTGCCTCTGTTTCGCACAAACCACCTCTCTCATACCCACCCACGTACGTACCTGCACCTAAAGAAGAGGTGCACGTAGGACGCATGTACTCACGTCTCGCTCCCGGCCACACCCGCACGGGTACATGGTGGAGTTCATTTCTGTATGAAAAGGCAGCCCACGTGATAATTTGATGCGTGAAGCGGTTGTTTACTCGAAGGAGGGTCGGTACCACGCCTAGACGGAACAAAGTTCGACTTGACGCGTTAGTATTAAATAAAGTTATATATTCCTCAATGGCACGTACGGAATATAAAACGATTGCCGTGGGGAAAATGAAAAAATGGGTTTGTCTCTCCTCACACCATCTCACACAAGGCGGTGGTGGCCTCTCTCTCACCGTTGGTCAGTGATCCGGCCGCATCCCGTCCGCTGGCGGAAAGGGAGGATGTGCATCGTTTCTCCGTTCGACGGCGTTGAGGCAGCACGTCCCAATCTACAGTACCCGCCGTTCTCTCTGACCAAGCTCCGGCGCGGTAGGGCCTTCGCCACTTGCTCGCTGCCACAGTATGGGCAGATCCCGGTCACCGGCACCCTCCTAGTAACGTCCTGATGACCCTCGGGTACAGGTTCCTCCGGCCTTGCTCCACTGTCCATCCTCCCACTTTGATGCATGTGGATCTTCTTTAGTTGTTTGCTTAAAACGCATCTCGGCCGGCATACTTCCCATCTTGCAATCTCGTTCTCAAACCATTTTTGATAAACCACCATGTGCTATCTTTCCCTTATTACGTGGAATATGCTTCTTTTTTGTCGGCGTATGTGTCTTCAACTCGTGTTATTGGGAAGTAATTATTTCCTTTCTACCTCCTTTTGCAAACATGGCTATCCATTTTCACCTCGATGCTATTGCGACCTTTTGGTGAACTGCAGAAATCACTTTTTTCTTAAGAGTGTTTTGTGCAGTTCCGCCAAAATGTCACACGGGCAATGTTTTTATATTTCTGTGGGACTGTAGAAAGGAAGATTCGTTTTGCTATCCTCCTCATCCAGCTCTGTGCCTAATCTTCTCCAAGAAGTAGTTAGTCCTAAAGATAGATCGTTGAGGTGATCGGCTTCTATTTGTGTGTGTTATGTTTCATCGTCTAGTTCCACTATTATTGTAATCACACTGACTAGATATCTTTGCAAACAGGGATGGTCCGCTCGATTTTAGTGGAGCTGCACAAAATGATCGGATTGTGGTGTCCTCCATACACCTCTTCTTTGGCTACAGAGCTGGTAGAAACTAGCTGCCAAGCAATGAACACTGTGCCAAGGAAATGGAGCCATGCCTACGAACAACATCGATCAATTATATATTTTTCTTTATTTGTACACCTCCTCACAACTTTGTCTTCAATTGTGATGTGAATATTGGCGCTGATCTGCGAACTGTTGAGATGCATTAGCAGCCATGGTAGTTTCATTTGTATTTGATGGAATGTTATACCGAGATAATCTTGAGGCAAGAGACATGAATCCTAAGTTAAAACCTTTTTTCCTACGGGAACCAAAGTTGAAACCTTCATAGCATCACAGTACAATTTCATTAAAATTATGTGTACATATAAACAAATCCTGTAGGATTGATAGCAATGCCAGAAACAATTCAACTTTGTTTTGCCAACATGTGGGACATCCTTCATTCGGCTCCACCTGCCATGCAGCAATATTGAGTGCACAACTGTAGGGAAAGATTCACCCCGGTCGTTGCGTCGCAGTAGTAATGACTAGTGAGCAGTCAATCATAGAGCCCCACCTTCGCCATAGTAAGTTGCTCAGACGAAGCAACCATCATTTCTCTGTTCCTTGAATCCACTGGTACTCCCATATTCCTAGAGTAATAAGTTGCTCGGACGAAGCAACCATCACTTCACCTTTCCCATAGTAAGTACTAGTACCTCCTTTTTTACTCTACAAATAACCACATGCAAATATTGGCGGTAGTAGCACAACAACTGAATCTAATCGAAACCAACCAATGAACTACTACTAATGGTGAGCGTTTGCTAGTATGTATCATGTACTCCATCTATCCATGTATATAGGGCTTAATGCATTTTGCGAGACTAACTTTGGCCCAGGTTGGATCCATGGGTTAGTGTTAGTTTGAGCTAGTTGAGGATCAAATAGCCCTAAAGTATCCAAACATGAGGGTTAAATTGGAGCAAGTTAGACTTGTTCGGTTCAACCGCCTCCCTAGGTGTTTGGAGAGGAATTGGCCAGCGCAAGGCGGTTCTATAGGTGGGCAGGCGGCTTGTAAGAGAAAGTTTCTCCTTGTGCCACAAGCCACCACACATGCGTTGGAGAGGGAGAAGGCATAGTAATCAAGCTTCTCGTTGTTCTGCGAGTTGACGGAACACATCAAAGTTATTTAGTATGTAATCTCTCCAAAAAAGGGCTGACCATGTCATGGCTACCATCCCGTGCTCCATCTTTGAGTACGTGCACTATTCACGTGCCATCGAGGAGAAAAAAATATTGCGTACTAGGTGCCATCGAAGTGCATGACTCACTTACGCACTGCTTATATGATTATCTCCATTTTCTTGCATGACACGTGCACCTTGATGCTAGATGTCTCGTGTGTTGGCAAAAGGATGAACAAAGCTCACGTCAAAAAAGAGAGTGGAAGAACATAGATTCTCGACGACCGAGAAGGAGCAAGGAACCTCGTGGTGGAGCGTCTGCACTCATAATATTTTATATTATTCAGCGATAGAAAATCAACCAAGCATCTCCACAGTGGACTTCAAGAGTATGAAACACGACGGTACAGTGTAGCTACATCATACTACATGGCTAACCCACGCTATCACCATATTTCATGGCTTCCGTGCAACACCTAGCTCTAGTAATCTAGCAGCCCGTATTGCTTCTTGCTCCTCGTCTCTCTCAAAGTACGACTGATGAGGACATGACTACCTTGGATATGACCAAAAATATTGCATATATGCATATTTGTCAGGTGATTTCTAGTGCAAACTATTCAATAATCTATTTATGTTATCCAGAACAAAAATACTTCACACACTTTTGTGTTTTGTCTAATTGCAGGTGTATGGGACATTTGTACAATCCACATATGAAGATAAGGAAGAAAGAGATGTTTATTTGCTGTCCAAAAAAGTTCTCTCATGTCACTTTTGGCCCAAGAGAAGATAGAGTCCAAGTCTCTCACGTTCTGGATTCAGTTTCGGACTGCACAGACACACCTAACTCAAAACGCACACAAGTTTTTCATACGGACTCCGAATTGGGTGATTCTTTTTTTGTTGGAAACTAGATTTCGTGCACTTTCCAACCCAATTGAAATCACCTTCAAATTCGTCCGGAGCGTTGAGTTGTGGACGAAACAATCTGATGCTGCAGCAGAATCCGAGTCAAACTACAAGTCCAAAGGTGTTACATCACCTCCACTTGGGCCCATTGGCCTTGTACGACCTAGATTTAGTTTTAGGCTGCCTTGGGACGTCCTCCCACCTCCTTGGCCGCCACCCCTTGCTCCTATATAAGTAGATCCATCTAGTAGCTTTTCCTTGGGATTTGTTTAGTTAAAAGTTAGCCAACGCAACTTCGTGTACTTCGTTTGTGTCCAACGACCAGACCAAGACCGCTTACGGATCCCCACCATTATCAATACTTCATATATATTTGCAATATTCAGATTGCTTTATCATATTCTTGCTCGTTCTTCGATTGCTTGCAGGAATAGACCTTCGTGGTCAGGCTGACCGTGCTTCCGGCATCGTCAGTAACCTCAGGAGATTGGTTTAGCGATTGCTAAGGCGCAACGTCGTGCACGTTTGTAGTCGGATCGTCAAAGTCGTCTCCACCAAATCGATAGTTATCATCTCATCGAAAGATCGGGACACCCTCGCCTCTATCAAGTGGTATCAGTTTTCAGGTTGCTCGGTGAGAATTTCTAGTTTTCCTAGATTAGATTTATTTTCTTACCTATTGTCCAAGAAAAAGCCACAAAAAAGAGTTAGATCTATTCATCCTTGGTCCAAGCCAGTCTGAGCCTTTGCAATTTTCTTTTCATTGCTTGCATAGTTGAATTATCGGTTGCATCGTCGTGTCGAGTTGCTGGTCTTAGTGTCTAGTTCGTTTAGAGTTTCGAGTTCTGTTCACATTAGTCACGCCACCGCTGCATCATTATCTCTTCCGCTGTCCACCACCCATCCATCAATTTCCACCACGTGCTACCCACCATTCATTGTCATAATAATAGTTGAGATCGTTCACATCTTCACTTGATCCAATCTGCATCTTATCTAGTTTGTTTTGGAAAGAGGGAGAAAAAAAAGAGAGAAAAAAAAGGAAAAAAAAGTTCGAGAAAAAAAAGGAGAGAAAGAAAAAAAAGTGTGAGGAAAAAAAAGAGAGAAGAAAAAAAAACAAAAAAATCGGCACAAACTTTTTCAGAGGAAAGTTGGAGACAAAGTTGTTGATATATCCTGCTGGGCTGTTGTTTCACCTCATTATCTTCACTGCTGTTGTGATCTTCACTTATATCTTGCTGTCAAGAGCTACTTAGTATCCTTCATTGATGCTAGTTGTGCTACGCCGTGACCTCATTAGTGTTCTAGGCTCGCGTCTCTAGTTCGGTCTAGCCTAGGACCAGCACAGTACCGTCGTTGAGCGTTTATTCAACATTGCATCTTTGAATTGATTATTGCTAATCTTTTGCTACCATATATAGCCAACCCAGCTCCACATATTTCTACACCGTGTATACGTACGCTCCCCTGGCAATCGCTTTACTCAATATTCGGAGTTACTTGACACCGCTGGTTGCCGATCACCGCCTGCTGCATGGTAAGAACTTGTAAGACATTGATATTTGCTTTACTGTGAGCGTTTTACCACCACATCCTAGTAGTTATAGGAGCATTATTTTTGGGTTTTGTTTCTTGTTCTACTAATCATGACAGGATCCAGAGTCAATTCATGGGCTTTGTCGATCGCGGGAGACGTGCCACCACCTTTGCAAATACCACAACCGTCACGAGAGGTGCACAAACATCCAAATGCACATGATCAGGTTAATGTATCTATACCACCATTTAATGGCCGTTTTAAACCTGCTTTATATATTGAATGGGAGTTCGACATAAAAAATATATTTGCTTCCCATAATTTCGATGAACATAAAAAGGTTAAGGTTGCGGTTGGTTCTTTCACTGGTTATGCTTTGGTTTGGGGGAGTGAATATTGTCGGTTACACCCTGATTATATACCTACTACTTGGGATGATTTGAAACTTGCCATGCGACATACTTTCGTCCCTGCTTATTATACTCGTGACATGATTAAGAAGTTGCAACACTTAAAACAAGGTAGTGAAACTGTAACAAAATATTATGATGATTTACAAACTACCTTGTTGCATTCCTCTTTAGAAGAAAGTGAAGATGATTTTATGGATAGATTTTGGGAAGGATTAAACCGTGATATTCAAGAGATACTAATTCATGAAGAGTGTTATCCTATGGACCATTTGTTTCATCTTGCTTGCAAAGCTGAACAGGAAATAAAACGACGTGTTGGCCACGAGGAGAACAAGCGCACGGTGCACATTCCAAGAGTTGATATGATTGTTCCTTCAACTACTAGGCATACTATGACAACCACATCCGTTGTTGTCAGGACTACATCACCTTCACCATGTGACACATCGCCCCCGAGAGTGGCTACATCATCTGAGTTGATCATAAGAGGTAATGCCAAAGGTACTGATCTTCCATCTCTACATGAGAATGATGAATGCCTTGTCAATTTGAATGCACCATCTGATGAGCTACCCACTACTTTGATCACACCACCTATTTTAGAGGACTACGTTGATAATTTGACTTTGCCATGTGATCAAACAACTGAAATACCAACAATTTTGAGTGCACCCATTGAATTAACTATTGATGCAAAAGAACCAATGTTTAATCACTTTGATATGACCTCTAATCTTGGTGATGATTCTGTGTTGAATGACTTATTGCATGTTTGCTTATTTAAGCATGTTGTAGCATGTAAATTTGATGCAAGTAAGGTTTATTCACCAATGTTGGGATGGTTTAATGATGAACATTGTCAATCTTTTGAAATGAATAAGAGCTTCACTTATATGTGCAAACTGAGTTGCAATATTTTCATGCCTTCTACTTCTTGTGCTAATTTTTTGGCTTTAGATTTTATGAACTATGCAAGTTACTCATCTATTCATGTGTCATATATGCAAAAATCAAGGCAAGTAAAAATGGATGACATATACATATACAACATGTACACCTTGTCTCTTTTGTTAGCCACATTTCAGATTAAGCAACGCCGAGGACGGCTTTATTTTCAAGAAGGGGAGGATTATGAGGACATGACTACCTTGGATATGACCAAAAATATTGCATATATGCATATTTGTGAGGTGATTTCTAGTGCAAACTATTCAATAATCTATTTATGTTATCCAGAACAAAAATACTTCACACACTTTTGTGTTTTGTCTAATTGCAGGTGTATGGGACATTTGTACAATCCACATATGAAGATAAGGAAGAAAGAGATGTTTATTTGCTGTCCAAAAAGTTCTCTCACGTCACTTTTGGCCCAAGAGAAGATAGAGTCCAAGTCTCTCACGTTCTGGATTCAGATTCGGACTGCACAGACACACCTGACTCAAAACGCACACAAGTTTTTCATACGGACTCCGAATTGGGTGATTCTTTTTTTGTTGGAAACTAGATTTCGTGCACTTTCCAACCCAATTGGAATCACCTTAAAATTCGTCCGGAGCGTTGAGTTGTGGACGAAACAATCTGATGCTGCAGCAGAATCCGAGTCAAACTACAAGTCCAAAGGTGTTACATCACCTCCACTTGGGCCCATTGGCCTTGTACGACCTAGATTTAGTTTTAGGATGCCTTGGGACGTCCTCCCACCTCCTTGGCCGCCACCCCTTGCTCCTATATAAGTAGATCCATCTAGTAGCTTTTCCTTGGGATTTGTTTAGTTAAAACTTAGCCAACGCAACTTCGTGTACTTCGTTTGTGTCCAACGACCAGACCAAGACCGCTTACGGATCCCCACCATTATCAATACCTCATATATATTTGCAATATTCAGATTGCTTTATCATATTCTTGCTCGTTCTTCGATTGCTTGCAGGAATAGACCTTCGTGGTCAGGCTGACCGTGCTTCCGGCATCGTCAGTAACCTCAGGAGATTGGTTTAGCGATTGCTAAGGCGCAACGTCGTGCACGTTTGTAGTCGGATCGTCAAAGTCGTCTCCACCAAATCGATAGTTATCATCTCATCGAAAGATCGGGACACCCCGCCTCTATCAAGTGGTATCAGTTTTCAGGTTGCTCGGTGAGAATTTCCAGTTTTCCTAGATTAGATTTATTTTCTTACCTATTGTCCAAGAAAAAGCCACACAAAAAAAAGTTAGATCTGTTCATCCTTTATCCAAGCCAGTCTGAGCCTTTGCAATTTTCTATTCATTGCTTGCATAGTTGAATTATCGGTTGCATCGTCGTGTCAGTTGCTGGTCTTAGCGTCTAGTTCCTTTAGAGTTTCGAGTTCTGTTCACATTAGTCACGCCGCCGCTGCATCATTATCCCTTCCGCTGTCCACCATCCCATCTATTAATTTCCACCACGTGCTACGCACTGTTCATTGTCATAATCATAGTTGAGGTCATTCACATCTTCGCCTGATCCAATCTGCATCTTATCTAGTTTGTCTTGAAAAGAAAAAAAAAGATAGAGAAAAAAAAAGAGAAAAAAAAGGAAAGAAAAAAAAAGAAAAAGAGAGAGAAGAAAAAGAAAAAAAAGGGTGAGAAAAAAAAAGAGAGAAGAAAAAAAAATTGGATCTATCTAGAATCAATCTCGTACCTGAATTCGGATTGGAATCTGTTTTGCGCACTGTTCAGTAAAATAGGTGTATCTTCCTCATACGAAGTCCGTTTTGGCTCCGTGAGTACTCAAATTGAAGCTAGCAACGGGCCGCATCTAAATAGTTGCAGAAGCTAGTTCAATATTTGACACCTCAAAATCGGCTTCTAAATAGGTCTTTTTGCCCTCCGAAGTTCGTGAACACAGCTTGTTCCAATTTTTCAGGCCAGTTTTAGAATTCTTTGACTCCTCGTATCAACTCGGAATTGAGTGATTCTTTTTGCATTGCAAAGCTTGAGTTAGTAGCATTCTTTGAAAGAATTTATCAGAAAATTGTCTCAAACTTTTCAAGAGGAAAGTTGGAGAGAGAGTTGTTGTATATCCTGCTTGGCAGTTGTTTTTCATCATTATCTTCACTGACGTTGTGATCTTCACTTATATCTTGCTGTCAAGAGCTACTTAGTATCCTTCATTGATGCTAGTTGTGCTACGCCGTGACCTCATTAGTGTTCTAGGCTCGCGTCTCTAGTCCGGTCTAGCCTAGGACCAGCACAGTACCGTCGTTGAGCGTTTATTCAACATTGCATCTTTGAATTGATTATTGCTAATCTTTTGCTACCATATATAGCCAACCTAGCTCCACATATTTCTACACCGTGTATACGTACGCTCCCCTGGCAATCGCTTTACTCAATATTCGGAGTTACTTGACACCGCTGGTTGCCGATCACCGTCTGCTGCATGGTAAGAACTTGTAAGACATTGATATTTGCTTTACTGTGAGCGTTTTACCACCACATCCTAGTAGTTATAGGAACATTATTTTTGTCTTTTGTTTCTTGTTCTACTAATCATGACAGGATCCAGAGTCAATTCATGGGCTTTGTCAATCGCGGGAGACGTGCCACCACTTTTGCAAATACCACAACCGTCACGAGAGGTGCACAAACATCCAAATGCACATGATCAGGTTAATGTATCTATACCACCATTTAATGGCCGTTTTAAACCTGCTTTATATATTGAATGGGAGTTCGACATAAAAAATATATTTGCTTCCCATAATTTCGATGAACATAAAAAGGTTAAGGTTGCGGTTGGTTCTTTCACTGGTTATGCTTTGGTTTGGTGGAGTGAATATTGTCGGTTACACCCTGATTATATACCTACTACTTGGGATGATTTGAAACTTGCCATGCGACATACTTTCGTCCCTGCTTATTATACTCGTGACATGATTAAGAAGTTGCAACACTTAAAACAAGGTAGTGAAACTGTAACAAAATATTATGATGATTTACAAACTACCTTGTTGCATTCCTCTTTAGAAGAAAGTGAAAATGATTTTATGGATAGATTTTGGGGAGGATTAAACCGTGATATTCAAGAGATACTAATTCATGAAGAGTGTTATTCTATGGACCATTTGTTTCATCTTTCTTGCAAAGCTGAACAGGAAATAAAACGACGTGTTGGCCACGAGGAGAACAAGCGCACGGTGCACATTCCAAGAGTTGATATGATTGTTCCTTCAACTACTAGGCATACTATGACAACCACATCCGTTGTTGTCAGGACTACATCACCTCCACCATGTGACACATCGCCCCCGAGAGTGGCTACATCATCTGAGTTGATCATAAGAGGTAATGACAAAGGTACTGATCTTCCATCTCTACATGAGAATGATGAATGCCTTGTCAATTTGAATGCACCATCTGATGAGCTACCCACTACTTTGATCACACCACCTATTTTAGAGGACTACGTTGATAATTTGACTTTGCCATGTGATCAAACAACTGAAATACCAACAATTTTGAGTGCACCCATTGAATTAACTATTGATGCAAAAGAACCAATGTTGAATCATTTTGATATGACCTCTAATCTTGGTGATGATTCTGTGTTGAATGACTTATTGCATGTTTGCTTATTTAAGCATGTTGTAGCATGTAAATTTGATGCAAGTAAGGTTTATTCACCAATGTTGGGATGGTTTAACATTGTCAATCTTTTGAAATGAATAAGAGCTTCACTTATATGTGCAAACTGAGTTGCAATATTTTCATGCCTTCTACTTCTTGTGCTAATTTTTTGGCTTTAGATTTTATGAACTATGCAAGTTACTCATCTATTCATGTGTCATATATGCAAAAATCAAGGGAAGTAAAAATGGATGACATATACATATACAACATGTACACCTTGTCTCTTTTGTTAGCCACATTTCAGATTAAGCAACGCCGAGGACGGCTTTATTTTCAAGAAGGGGAGGATGATGAGGACATGACTACCTTGGATATGACCAAAAATATTGCATATATGCATATTTGTCAGGTGATTTCTAGTGCAAACTATTCAATAATCTATTTATGTTATCCAGAACAAAAATACTTCACACACTTTTGTGTTTTGTCTAATTGCAGGTGTATGGGACATTTGTACAATCCACATATGAAGATAAGGAAGAAAGAGATGTTTATTTGCTGTCCAAAAAAGTTCTCTCACGTCACTTTTGGCCCAAGAGAAGATAGAGTCCAAGTCTCTCACGTTCTGGATTCAGTTTCGGACTGCACAGACACACCTGACTCAAAACGCACACAAGTTTTTCATACGGACTCCGAATTGGGTGATTCTTTTTTTGTTGGAAACTAGATTTCGTGCACTTTCCAACCCAATTGAAATCACCTTCAAATTCGTCCGGAGCGTTGAGTTGTGGACGAAACAATCTGATGCTGCAGCAGAATCCGAGTCAAACTACAAGTCCAAAGGTGTTACATCACCTCCACTTGGGCCCATTGGCCTTGTACGACCTAGATTTAGTTTTAGGCTGCCTTGGGACGTCCTCCCACCTCCTTGGCCGCCACCCCTTGCTCCTATATAAGTAGATCCATCTAGTAGCTTTTCCTTGGGATTTGTTTAGTTAAAAGTTAGCCAACGCAACTTCGTGTACTTCGTTTGTGTCCAACGACCAGACCAAGACCGCTTACGGATCCCCACCATTATCAATACCTCATATATATTTGCAATATTCAGATTGCTTTATCATATTCTTGCTCGTTCTTCGATTGCTTGCAGGAATAGACCTTCATGGTCAGGCTGACCGTGCTTCCGGCATCGTCAGTAACCTCAGGAGATTGGTTTAGCGATTGCTAAGGCGCAACGTCGTGCACGTTTGTAGTCGGATCGTCAAAGTCGTCTCCACCAAATCGATAGTTATCATCTCATCGAAAGATCGGGACACCCTCGCCTCTATCAAGTGGTATCAGTTTTCAGGTTGCTCGGTGAGAATTTCCAGTTTTCCTAGATTAGATTTACTTTCTTACCTATTGTCCAAGAAAAAGCCACAAAAAAGAGTTAGATCTATTCATCCTTGGTCCAAGCCAGTCTGAGCCGTTGCAATTTTCTTTTCATTGATTGCATAGTTGAATTATCGATTGCATCGTCGTGTCGAGTTGCTGGTCTTAGTGTCTAGTTCGTTTAGAGTTTCGAGTTCTGTTCACATTAGTCACGCCACCGCTGCATCATTATCTCTTCCGCTGTCCACCACCCATCCATCAATTTCCACCACGTGCTACCCACCATTCATTGTCATAATAATAGTTGAGATCATTCACATCTTCACTTGATCCAATCTGCATCTTATCTAGTTTGTTTTGGAAAGAGGGAGAAAAAAAAGAGAGAAAAAACGAGAGAAAAAAAAGTCAAAAAAAAGGAGAGAAAGAAAAAAAAGTGTGAGAAAAAAAAGAGAGAAGAAAAAAAAACAAAAAAATCGGCACAAACTTTTTCAGAGGAAAGTTGGAGACAAAGTTGTTGATATATCCTGCTTGGCTGTTGTTTCACCTCATTATCTTCACTACTGTTGTGATCTTCACTTATATCTTGCTGTCAAGAGCTACTTAGTATCCTTCATTGATGCTAGTTGTGCTACGTCGTGACCTCATTAGTGTTCTAGGCTCGCGTCTCTAGTCCGGTCTAGCCTAGGACCAGCACAGTACCGTCGTTGAGCGTTTATTCAACATTGGATCTTTGAATTGATTATTGCTAATATTTTGCTACCATATATAGCCAACCCAGCTCCACATATTTCTACACCGTGTATACGTACGCTCCCCTGGCAATCGCTTTACTCAATATTCGGAGTTACTTGACACCGCTGGTTGCCGATCACCGCCTGCTGCATGGTAAGAACTTGTAAGACATTGATATTTGCTTTACTGTGAGCGTTTTACCACCACATCCTAGTAGTTATAGGAACATTATTTTTGGGTTTTGTTTCTTGTTCTACTAATCATGACAGGATCCAGAGTCAATTCATGGGCTTTGTCGATCGCGGGAGACGTGCCACCACCTTTGCAAATACCACAACCGTCACGAGAGGTGCACAAACATCCAAATGCACATGATCAGGTTAATGTATCTATACCACCATTTAATGGCCGTTTTAAACCTGCTTTATATATTGAATGGGAGTTCGACATAAAAAAAATATTTGCTTCCCATAATTTCGATGAACATAAAAAGGTTAAGGTTGCGGTTGGTTCTTTCACTGGTTATGCTTTGGTTTGGTGGAGTGAATATTGTCGGTTACACCCTGATTATATACCTACTACTTGGGATGATTTGAAACTTGCCATGCGACATACTTTCGTCCCTGCTTATTATACTCGTGACATGATTAAGAAGTTGCAACACTTAAAACAAGGTAGTGAAACTGTAACAAAATATTATGATGATTTACAAACTACCTTGTTGCATTCCTCTTTAGAAGAAAGTGAAGATGATTTTATGGATAGATTTTGGGGAGGATTAAACCGTGATATTCAAGAGATACTAATTCATGAAGAGTGTTATCCTATGGACCATTTGTTTCATCTTGCTTGCAAAGCTGAACAGGAAATAAAACGACGTGTTGGCCACGAGGAGAACAAGCGCACGGTGCACATTCCAAGAGTTGATATGATTGTTCCTTCAACTACTAGGCATACTATGACAACCACATCCGTTGTTGTCAGGACTACATCACCTCCACCATGTGACACATCGCCCCCGAGAGTGGCTACTTCATCTGAGTTGATCATAAGAGGTAATGACAAAGGTACTGATCTTCCATCTCTACATGAGAATGATGAATGCCTTGTCAATTTGAATGCACCATCTGATGAGCTACCCACTACTTTGATCACACCACCTATTTTAGAGGACTACGTTGATAATTTGACTTTGCCATGTGATCAAACAACTGAAATACCAACAATTTTGAGTGCACCCATTGAATTAACTATTGATGCAAAAGAACCAATGTTGAATCATTTTGATATGACCTCTAATCTTGGTGATGATTCTGTGTTGAATGACTTATTGCATGTTTGCTTATTTAAGCATGTTGTAGCATGTAAATTTGATGCAAGTAAGGTTTATTCACCAATGTTGGGATGGTTTAATGATGAACATTGTCAATCTTTTGAAATGAATAAGAGCTTCACTTATATGTGCAAACTGAGTTGCAATATTTTCATGCCTTCTACTTCTTGTGCTAATTTTTTGGCTTTAGATTTTATGAACTATGCAAGTTACTCATCTATTCATGTGTCATATATGCAAAAATCAAGGCAAGTAAAAATGGATGACATATACATATACAACATGTACACCTTGTCTCTTTTGTTAGCCACATTTCAGATTAAGCAACGCCGAGGACGGCTTTATTTTCAAGAAGGGGAGGATTATGAGGACATGACTACCTTGGATATGACCAAAAATATTGCATATATGCATATTTGTGAGGTGATTTCTAGTGCAAACTATTCAATAATCTATTTATGTTATCCAGAACAAAAATACTTCACACACTTTTGTGTTTTGTCTAATTGCAGGTGTATGGGACATTTGTACAATCCACATATGAAGATAAGGAAGAAAGAGATGTTTATTTGCTGTCCAAAAAGTTCTCTCACGTCACTTTTGGCCCAAGAGAAGATAGAGTCCAAGTCTCTCACGTTCTGGATTCAGATTCGGACTGCACAGACACACCTGACTCAAAACGCACACAAGTTTTTCATACGGACTCCGAATTGGGTGATTCTTTTTTTGTTGGAAACTAGATTTCGTGCACTTTCCAACCCAATTGAAATCACCTTCAAATTCGTCCGGAGCGTTGAGTTGTGGACGAAACAATCTGATGCTGCAGCAGAATCCGAGTCAAACTACAAGTCCAAAGGTGTTACATCACCTCCACTTGGGCCCATTGGCCTTGTACGACCTAGATTTAGTTTTAGGCTGCCTTGGGACGTCCTCCCACCTCCTTGGCCGCCACCCCTTGCTCCTATATAAGTAGATCCATCTAGTAGCTTTTCCTTGGGATTTGTTTAGTTAAAAGTTAGCCAACGCAACTTCGTGTACTTCGTTTGTGTCCAACGACCAGACCAAGACCGCTTACGGATCCCCACCATTATCAATACTTCATATATATTTGCAATATTCAGATTGCTTTATCATATTCTTGCTCGTTCTTCGATTGCTTGCAGGAATAGACCTTCGTGGTCAGGCTGACCGTGCTTCCGGCATCGTCAGTAACCTCAGGAGATTGGTTTAGCGATTGCTAAGGCGCAACGTCGTGCACGTTTGTAGTCGGATCGTCAAAGTCGTCTCCACCAAATCGATAGTTATCATCTCATCGAAAGATCGGGACACCCTCGCCTCTATCAACGACGGGCTGGCGTTTTTGCCGTCTATTGAGGTCGGTTAACTCATCACATGTTAGTGACATGCCAAGAGCATTCTAAAAAAATACTGTACTCTATTGTTATGCCAAGAAGAGGAAGTGCTTTGACCGACGGACCAAATGAGACAGGCATGCCGTGTCGTGGGTGGGTCCAGTTTCTCGTTTTGAACTCATTTAGAACACTAGGTTTTGAATATTGATAAGATTTTATATAGAGCCTAATGTATTCTTCGAGGATGCCTTTGACTATTGATAAGATTTTATATAATTTGAAAATTATATCATTCAAAGATCCTTTTACGTTCTGTTTTCAAAAAAAGATCATTTCACGTATGAATTTGGCTGTATGCTTTGAGCAGCTTGCATGTCCTATACTGCTCCTGTTTGGATACTCTGACTTAGGTAGATGTTAGACTAACTCATGACTAACCCTTAACTAACTGTAGCCAAAGAGGTGTTTGAGTGACAGGGTTAGATTGACAATAAATGCACTTGATGGAGAGAGAAAAGTGATTTTTCAGTGGACCCAATGAGAACTATCTCCAATTAGCACCTCTTGGATGGGATAGTTTTTTTGGTGGGTTCGGTGCAACTTGCTCCAATTTAACCCTCATGCTTGGATACTTTAGGGCTATTTGAGACCCAACTAGCTCAAACTAACTCTAACCCATGGATCCAAATATGGCCAAAGTTAGTCTCAGAAAACGCATTAAGCCCTATATACATGGACAGACGGAGCACATGATACGTACTCCCCCCGTCCGAAAATACTCGTCGGAGAAATGCATAAAAATGAATGTATCTAGAACTTAAATACATCTAGATACATCAATTCCTCTGACGAGTATATACGGATGGAGAGAGTACTCTCAAACGCTCACCAGTAGTAGTAGTTCATTGCTTGGTTTCGATTTTTGATTCAGTTGTTGTGCTGCCACCGACCAATATTCTCGTGTGGTTGTTTCTAGAATAAAAAAGGAGGTACCCCTACTTATGTTACTCCCACTATGTCTAGCCTAATGTTAGTTGGTGACCTTGCGCTTGGCTCTTAGCCTCTTCCGGAAGTCGAACAATAATGATGGTACTATAGTAGTACTTCTGGCAATCTGACACCAAATGAATTGTTCACGTCCATCGCTTGTAAGCAAAAGTTTCTCCTCGTGCTACGAGCCACCACGCACGCGTTGGCGAGGGAGAAGGCGTAGTAAGCAAGCTTCTCGTCATTTTGCTAGTTGACCAGACACATCAAAGTTATTTAGTACGTACTCTCTCCAAAAAAGGGCTAACCATGTCATGGTTACCATCCCGTACTCCGTCGTTGAGTACGTGCACTATTCACGTGCCATCAAGGAGAAACAATATTGCCTAGTAGGTGCCATCGAAGTGCATGACTGACTTACGCACTGCTTATCTGATTATCTCCACTTTCTTGCATGAAACGTGCACCTTGATGCTAGATGTCTCGCGTGTTGGCAAAAGGATGAACAAAGCTCACGAAAAACACCGAGTTGAAGAACATAGATTCCCGACGACCGAGAAGGAGCAAGGAACCTCGCGGTGGAGCATCTGCAAGGAACCTTGCGCGTTTTCACCACCTGCCCACCTATAAACAAATAAAAGAACATGAACTCTTCGCTAACCACTAGAGATGATACATCAGGATGCTAAGTTGAAGATGTTTTATAGTTTATATTGATAGCCACGCAAGAAGCCACACATGTACAGGACGCATGCAGCCTGGCATGTACACATGCCAACGCACTAACTCATGCCGATCCAACTCATGCACATACAGGCACAACATGGAGCACACAACGCACGTACACAATACATGCATGCACACACACTGGGCCGCAGAATGCACGTGAATAACACATGCATGCGCGCACACTCGGCTGCATGGAGGTGTGCACCATCTGAGGCGACGTCCAGTTCGTCGTGCTACGATGAAGCTCGCACACAACGGCGCCTACGATCTCTTGCAGCACCTCTTTGACGTCGTTGCTCAATGACTAGTCAGAGACGAAGACGACCGCAGCCTTGGCCTTAGAGCTAGAACCGATGGAAAAGCACGCACGCTGCACGCACACGAGCACGTACGGAGCGCCCACGACATGGTGCGTCCCTAGTCGCCTCTAGTACTTGCGCACGTTGTCTATCAAGGCGGCTGCATGCCTAATGATGATGTGGGTGAGATCTTCTAGGACTCATATGATGATGAGGAAAATTATGAGACTACCCACAGTGGGAGTAACATAGGTAGTAACATCACACATGTCTAGATAAAGTAGATGATGTGGCAAGCAATAAATGAAGATAGAGAGGAAAGTAGTAACATCACACATATCAAAGCAATAAATGAAGTGTTGCATGTTACCACACATATGTTACTATAGAGGTAGTAACATAGACTAGTAACATGAGCATGTTACTAGTCTATGTTACTACCCATTGTGGATAGTCTGAGGGGGGTGTCTCCAGCAGTGTTCCTCGTCTCGCACCTCTTGAATCACGGTGGTTGAGCTTGGAGTCATTCATCTGGTACACGTGGCATCTCAGATCTGGACACAAGGTGACGTACACCGTCAAGGTCCACGGTCAAGGGGGTGCTAAGTGCTAAGTGCTTAGATGTGCTTAGATGAGGTGCTAATTGCATTAAATGGCTTAGCAACTCAAGTCTCCAATGCATAGGTGCTTAATTTCTTGTTGCTAAGATTGCTTCATTTAATTAGCTATAGACTCAAAACTGTCTTTCCACTGTTTCTTCCTGGGGTCATCAAACTAGTCTCTCTCTTCTTAATTAACTTTCCACATTATATTTTATGCCTACGTGGCAGGCTTAGTAGCTATACATGGTGGAGCACCGGGAGAGGCCAAGGCTGGTCATAGTGGGGAGTAACTTATACTGTAACCATTGTTGAGGAAATCGTTAACTGGTAGCTACTCAATTGGCTGGCGAGTAGGGGATTAATAGGCTAATCGGCAAGTTAATCGGCCATTTAATCAATTAATCGGATGATTTATCGGTTTATCGCCTACTCGGTGACCCTAGGAGTAGGGATTAATCGGCAAGTTAACTGGTTAATCAGACGAATTCTTGAACAAGGACTGTAACATATTACTATCGTACTCTAAACATCTCTATAACCCGGAAAGTAGGGAGTAGTGACATAGACTAGTGTCATATGCATGAAACTACTAGTGAGTATGGGAGCACATGATATTTCCCTGTCCGGACTAATCCCAAGTTGGCTTCTCACCTTCTTGGCCCAAGAAAAACCCCTCCCCCCTCCCCCGCGCGCTTCCCGCCCGGCGCCAGCTGAGCTCGCCGCTCCACATTGATGGCAAGTCAGGGCAACGCAACCTCTCACTGCTTCCGCCGTTGAAGTGGCACACCGACCGAGGGCACCACCCGCTGCACGCCCGACATTTTAGACCACACAGTGGAGAGTAACTTTAGAGCAAGTACTACAATTAGATGACATAAGCAGGCTATAAGGATTTAAATATAGTATTTGTGCTTAGTTGGAGGAGAGAGAAGAGAGATAAGAGAAGCGGGTTGTAAACTTGTAGCTGGTTGTAGCAGGAGCTCCAACATACTTTGTGAGACAAAAGGTGGGGCCATTATTAATGAGATAGTATTATACTAAAGGGACTAACTATTGTACTAGCAGGCTATTAGGTTAGTTCTAGATGATGTGTCAACTTCATATAGCCGGATGTTGGCTATACTATTAACCATGCTCTAAGTGTGGTGTGAGTGGGACTAAAGTTTAGTCCCATACTGCTAGGTGGGTGTGAGTTGCACCACTTTATAATGTGATCTATTCTAGCATTTGCATAAGCATAATAATAGGAAACCTACACGCACGCTCTTCGGGAATGGGCCTGTCTAAGGACAAAAGCTATCCACGCGGTCTATATTTTTGTTGGTCGGAAAATTTATTTAGTCATTAATTAATAATTAATGGACGCCTTAATTACTCAGTCTTTTTTTTGAGACAAACCTTGGTGGGGCTATTATTGACTTGTACGTGGGGTTTGGGCCAAAGGCCGACTATTATACTTGGTCTTACTCGCACGACCGACCTAACATGCTCCACCCTAGCCGCCGCTATATCATATGGTTTCGCACCGTTCTAGATCTTAGCGCCGCCAGGCAATTCTTCTCCAGCCCTCCTTCCTGCGTGCACCGCGAGAAGGGACAGCAGTCCTCCGAACCCCGACTTTCGTGATCCTGTACGGGAGAGGGGCGATCAGGTTTTTGGGGAGCACACTCATGTGACTGCTGCCAGCGATGATGTCCTCAACGACAGCCTTCTTCCCCGACCTCGGTAACCTCTTCATCAACGACATGAGTGACAACATCAACCACAGTGGTTCTGCTCCCGCTGTATAGTATGTGATTATGTCCTCCTAGTTTACTCTGCATCATTACTTTGATATTTGCAATTGTCGTCATGATCTATTTACTGTTGATTTGGATTAAATCTCATAGTAAATTGCTCATATATTGAACAATCCAATCTGAAAACCTAATTATAGGCAATTTACTCCGAGTGGTTCTGCTGTGCTTTTGAAGCCGCCTACTTTTAAGGGGATGCAATATAAAAGGTGGTGCACAAGAGCAGTATGTTGGTTTTAGATCATGTACTGCTATGACGCCACTAAGGGTAAGCCTAAGGGCGATCTTAATCCTACACAACAGGAAGCTTTTGAGAACATGGATACCCTCTTGAAAGCCGCCCTGCTGAGTGTTCTTGACGATTCCATTGTGGATTCATATATGTCGTTTGACAGCGGCAAAGACATGTGGGGTGCGCTCGGGGCCACGTTTGGGGCCTCGGGCGCTAGCAACGAGTTGTATGTCATGGATCAATTTTGTGACTACAAGATGACTGATGAGCGCTCTGTTGTTCAACAAACTCATGAGATACAGTCACTCGCTAAGGAACTTCAGTACTTTATGTGTGTGTTGCCACACAAATTTGTTGCTGGGACCATCATTGCCAAGCTTCCACCTTCATGGAACGATTTTGCTACTTCTCTGAAAAACAAGAGGCATGAGTTTTCTATTTCGGATTTCATTAGCACTCTTGATTTTGAAGAGAAGGCAAGAGCAAAAGACACACGTGCTCGGGTCGCTGAGGGAGCTTCTGGTGCACACATGGTACACGAGAGGAACTTCCAGCCCAACCAGCCCCAAAACAACAAGAACATATCTTAGGGGAAAGGCAAGTTTGATGCAAAGAACAAGCCGTCACATTCTACCAACTTCAAGAAGAATTCTCATAATGGGAAGGGATACAAACCTCAATTTTGGTAGCACCGCACAAAATTTATATGGATGCATCTACCTGCTGTCAGCTAACCTCATGGTGCTCCAGGTATTCCTACATTCGTAACTAGGTACAGTGACCACCGCAATATGAAATAATCTTATTCGTACGTTGAATTGCTGATTGCAGTGCACGATCTTGTAATGTGTGGAGGAGCAAACAAGCAGTGCAACCGAAGGTGGAAATCAACCAAGGACTTATGAAATTATATATAATCTTCCTCAGGCAGGTTAGTATCCCCTTCGTCCAGATGATCGTATTTTGTCATGCCGAGCTATTGATATGTGCTACTATTTTGCAACACCATTTAAGTATAGTTATTGTTTTCCTATCTTTCCAGATTCAGGACAACGAAGATGATTTCAGGGGAACTGCACAATATGGACTCATGTTGAGTCATCTCTATTGCCTCATGTGTTTGCTGCAAATGTGTTAGCATCAATTGCAAGATGAGGCAGCTAGCTAGCTATGGAGTTGCCAACATGCTCAAAGTGCTCGCAACATTGAGAAGAAACAAGCATGCCCAGGAAATTAATGCATGCACCGGGAGCCACTTTGCTCAGAGAAGCATCGACCGATTTTCTTTATTTTCACACCTTCTCATAGCTTTGTATTGGTTATAGTATGGTGAATCATTGAGATGCATAAACATGCTGAACTTTTGTTCTTATGAATGTTAGTATGCAGACCGTATCTTCTGAAGCTTAGTTTAATGTGAGTGTCTACATCCAGTACCGCATCCTCTAATTTGGTGGATGCCAAGTTGAAAACCGTTACCGATGAGTAGCCATAAGCTGGAGGTGTCTCTGTTTTTCTTTCGAATGGGCAATAAGCTGGAGAGTGTCGCGGGCTGCCTCTAGCACGAGGCCCTCCAGTAAGAAACACAGGTAGCCGAGTGGGCCGATACAAAAGCCTATCCATCTTAAAGCCCATTTGTTCTTGTTTTTTGTGAGGAGAAGCCCATATTTCTTGAAGAGGGGGAGATCCCAGAAAACCCCTGCTTCCTCCTCGCTTCTAGTTATACTCCCTCCGTCCGGGTTTATTAGGCCCATGAGCCAATTTCTAAGACCAAGAAGATGCACACAAAGAAAATAAATCCCCTTAATTTACTCCATAATCACCTTATTAAATAGGCCTAGTAACAAACCAGGCGCATGCAATGGCCGGCGGGCACATGCAACCTGCATGCATGGCCAGTCAGCCAAGTCCATGCGCAAGCTCCAATGCAGCAACACAAAAGAAGAGAGCTCTTCTTGGGAAAAAGCGAGTACTTAGTGCAGCGGGCCTTATAAACACGAACAGCTCGCTCTCCCGCTTCCGTCTCCCCCCAATCCCCCCGCTCACCTTCTTCCTCACTCATACAGAAAACACCTGCTCCTCTTCTTCCACTCCTACAGAAATCCCCAACTCTCCTTCTTCCCCACTCGCACTGTCACTAGGCTCGTCTCTGGCTACTCTGCTAAAACTCGTGAGCTCGGCGCAATGCCCACAAGGAAAATGGAGTCGGCTGGCCCCAGCGCCAAGAAGATGAGGCTCCCGCGAGCGGCGATGCTGGTTGTAGATCCCGCACCCGGCATCGCGGGGAGAAGCGGCAAGCCTCCCCACCCGGATCTAAGGAACCGGTAGAATCTCCGATGGACCACAGCAGCGATCTCCCGGACGTCATCCTTGAGGTGATCATGTCGCTTCTCCCCACCAAGGATTGTTGCCGCACACAAGTCCTCTCAACTCGATGGCACCCTCTATAGCGCACCGTGCCCCTCAATCTCAACTGTCGTCAGATAGCTGTCCTTCCTGAATTTGATCTCCTCAGAGCCATCGTCTCCTCTCACTAGTAGGGCCCATTCAATGCCTCTTCCTCCCGACACGCTACCTGCTGTCTATACCCGGCATGGTGGACGCTTGGCTGACATACCCTGAATTCGGAAAACTCTAGCAGTTTGAGTTGTACCATTACCAGAAAAGTTTCATACCACGAACACACCAAGAATTCGTGCCCACACCACCGTTGCCCATCTCGCGGTTTTCTCCTCTCTCCACACCGCCACCTTCGCCCGGTGCCATCTACCATATGATCTGGTACAAATGCTTCGACTCCCAGTGCTAAAAATACGTTCGCTTGTGTTGGTTTATCTTTCGGAGGCCTCACTGCACATCATCATACACTCCAGTTGCCCTGCCCTGGAGCGCTTGTTGATTGTTTTGGGAATAGAAATCCCTATCAGTTGTCTCCAAATAAAGTCACCTCACCATAAAAGCATTGGAATTTGTTTTGAAGGACAAGAGCTCATCATTGAAGATGCCCCTTCACTTCAAAGGTTGCTCCTTGATGATTGTTATAAACCTTCACAAATAAGTGTGGTCTCTGCGCCCAAACTGGAGACCTTGGGTATAATTCGTGACCCGTTTAATGACCACAATAAGTTGGTGTTTGGCTCCTCAGTTTTTCAGGTACCATATATTATCATCTGCACATTTGTAAGCTACATTTTTCATTTGTTCGCATAAGTTTTATATCATCTTGGAGTACACTTTGGGTACTAATATTATGTTATATGTTCAACGAAGAGTTCGTCCATTGATAGCCTATGAATGCCGCTGTATTCTGTCAAGATCATATATATATCAGAATGTTTAGTTCTGATCTGAACATAATTATTGGCTTGCTGCGATCTTTCGATCTCTGGAGAATTTATATATAGAGGTGATGATTTCATGCACATTGAAAGCCTGTATATATTGTACTAGAATTAATCGTTCAGTTCCCGTTCTTTTGAGATACTCTATTTTCAGACCTTAACTGTTATCAATCTTCATGTCTACTTAGGCACAACCACATGGAGAAAAACAATAACCAATCGGTGGCGTAATAAGCACTAGAATTTTCTCAGTTCTCATGACATTCGTTTGAGGACAATAACGATGGAAGGATATGCATCCAACCAGGCAAACAAAAGCTTTGTCACATTCTTCCTGTTGAATGCGAGGTTACTACTGTCCATGAGGCTTAAGTTTTACCGCAAGAGATTTCTCACGGATGGACACGTTGAACAGCAAAAAAAGAAGTTTCAGGTGGACAAATGGGCTTCTAAACGTGCTCGGCCTCTATTTACAACAAGTAGTAGTCATCCTGAAATAAATTTCTTTTCACAGGAAGTTGATTTTATGGATCAGACCGATCCATTTGTTTGCGACTGCAAAAAAGAGTGGTTGGGTTAGATGTTACTGCCATGTTCAATCTGGGTTTTGTCTAAAAATTTGATGAACAATTAATCCTTGGGCTTTTTGTACCATTTGTAAGCTTGAGTTGCATGTTGTTGCCCTCGTACTCCCCTCCACCTGCCACTACACTACCGCATCTTCCATGGCTGCTGTTCGTTCCCGTCCGAGGCCTCACCGTCATTCTCCGCCTTGGTTCTCTCGTTGTGCCCACCGCTGTCTGGCGTTGTCAACATGGTCAACAACCGAGAGGAATCAAGAGATGAATGTACATGGAGAGGCTGACAGTACGGACCCACCAGGGTCATTGCATTATGCAAGCAGGTGCCTCCTTATTACAAGCCAAAAAAAATACTTCCTCCTAATTGTTTGACAACTAGGTCCCACGCCATTGTCAATGTAGTCAATAAATGAGAAAATTACACAATGAGCGGATAACACCAGGGACCCAGTAGCTCACCCAATTGTTTTTTAGTTTCAGAGACGGAGCTCAACTGCGTGCTGTGCGGGGGATGTGGCCCGTCTAGCCCACGCTTACGCTTTTATTTAAGCACATCACGAGCTCAGTTGATATGTTTTTTCTTTCTGAAAATGGATAGCCTAGTTCTTTTTTTTTGAGAATACCAAAACCGAGGCCTACTTGCTTTTTTGAGCCCTGCTGGGCTACAAATCTTTCAAGACGAGGAGGGATGTATGTAGTAAGAAATGGGCTTCCCTAGAAAATGGGCTATAAGTTGTAAGAAATGGGTTGTAAATTTTTAAACCAAAGCCAACAGGCCATTACATTAAAATATCATATTTTCTGAATTTCTCTACTCTCTACTCTTATAAAAACCAAAGCTAGCTGGCAATTACATTAAAATATCATCTTTTCTCCCACAAGATAAACTACTCATAGAAATGTATCTTCAAGTTCCATGCAACAAATGGGCATCTTGCTAGTTAAGATTTCAAATTTCATTCATTATTTTTGTGGAGAATTGTTTTTTGAATTTTATTTTGATATAAATTTTTAAAAATTACTTTTAACGTGACTCGAAATTTCGTGATTAAAAGAGTTCGGACCCCACCGAAATATGCAAAATTTCTTTGAATATTTTAGCAGTGCCCAGAATATATTGTCTATAATGCTAATAAAAAGAATATGGGCTTCAAAATATCCTTAAGAATTAGCAAATGGGCTGTAAATTATTGAAAATAATGGATAATTGGCTGTATGCTGTTTTCCACAGACTTGGAGGCTGACTTCTGGGCCTACTAGGTTGACGATGACGTTGTCCTAAAATTTTTTTTGACGCGTACGCAAGGCTTTGTCAACTTAGTCAACACAGAGCAGTGACTATTGGATGTCCATCCAATAGCCGACGTGCTTCTTCAATCTCTGATCTTCCTGCTCCAGCCGCCCATTCCAGCGCCGGCGGGACTGCCTGCTCCCTCCTCCCGTGGTTGGTTGTGCTGCCGCGAGGCCATCCCTCTACCCACCCACACATCATGTTATTTTCCGGCGACGTTAGCCTCACCCCGCAGACGACCAGTCAGCGTTCGTACTCCCCTAGCGCGGGCATCTGCTGTGGTGGCTTCACTGGCTCCGGGTCGTTCCCTCCCTGACCTCGCCCTCGTCCTTCACTCAAAGTTGTCGGAGGATGGGATGCTCTCAAATGACAAGTGTCAGTTTCTCTCGGAGCAGCCAACCAGCTATTGGTTCTATGGGGCAGCTATTTATATCCTAGGGAGCAGCCCGACATGATAAGACATAAATGCCCTTCAATGATATGACCGTTAGGTGGAAGGATATTTTGGACAGCTGGCGTGTGGCACAAGAACGGTCAGATTTTGAGGTTTGAATTCCTCAGGGCTATCATGTTCCTCACTCTATAGGCAATCTGCACTAGCGAATTCCTAACTCCTCAGTCAGAACAAATTCCTCAGAGACCAGAAGATCTTCGTCTCTGTCTCTGAAGAAATTGGCTGAACTGATATGAGATTTCCAATGGCTTCACTCAAAGGATTGGATAGGTGTAGGATTTGAGATGAGCATCACTTGGAAATCAGTTTCCTTAGTATTAACGCTACTCCCTTTAACAGTACGGTTTTTCCTATGACTCAAAAAGAAGAAAATGAAACTACGAGGACAAAAGTCTTCATGCTTCATAATCGTCGCATGAATATCCAAGTCTTCACGGTCACACCAATTTCTTCACTTTCAAAGTCTTCAGGAGGACCAAAGTCTTCAGGCGAAGACATTCATTTTTAGGGGTCGACTTTCACTATAAATATCAAACTCCTCATCGACTTATAGAACATGTGTACACTCACAAACATATTAGTCCCTTAACCTATAAGTCTTCAATACACCAAAATCACTAAGGGGCACTAGATGCTCTTACAATCTCCCCCTTTTTGGTGATTGATGACAATATAGGTTAAGTTTTCAAAGAGGATAAACATATGAACTGAAAGTGCTCAATATAGAGGAATTTCATTGCAAGATATAGAAGAACTCCCCCTGAAGATGTGCATAGTGAGGAATTTGCTTTTGAAGCAATGCACATTTGAAGAGTAGAATCATCGAGATATCCCCCTATATCTTGTAATTCATACACGCACTTAACATATCGAATGAAGAATTTGAAATGCATGATGAAATGTGATGACTGATGTAATTCAACATGTGTGCATAGCATATATGAGGAAATAGCATGCGGAAAACAAGGCAAAAGTATCAGGTCACCACCGGACTTAAGTTTACAACTCAATTAACAAACACTTCAGAAGAGCGAGAGTTGCAACTTAACAAAAAACGCCCCGTATAGATAGACCCGCTTGAAGACTAACTCAAATTTCTCACCCTTTGCCATCAAATGACCAAAAGGGACGAAAAGTGAGGACTAACGCCCCTGAAGAATTTCATCACGAAGTCGATGGAGGAGCGCCAACGTTGTTGGGGTCAGTTATTGGAGTAGGGCCTGTCGCAGTGTCATCTAAGTCTTCATTTTCATCAGTCTCACGCGATGAGGAATATGAGCTGGGCACCAAAGGAGGAACTTCAACCTTCTTGAATTTCTTTGCTGGAGGCTTAGACCAGCTGAAGTCCTGCTTGAAGCCCATCTGTTTGAGATCTTCATCACCATATAGATGAGTCAGAACATCCCAGGTGCGATCAAAAACTTCATTGAGGTAGTAGTGGTTCTTCTTCACTAAATTGTATGTGGCAGTCATGTTGTGAAGAATAGCACCAAACTGCCGCTTGACCCATTTATGATTGTGATCCACCTTCTGATGAAGACTGAGGAGAAGCTCACGATTAGTCATCACCCTTGGAACTGTGGCTTGAGGACTTTATTTTGAGGCATTAGAGGCAGAGTTATGAGTAGCAGAGTCATCATTGGTGTAATATGAGGCAACTTTGCGGAACTGTCCATCCAATGGACGAATGCCCTCATAAATAATTGCAGTGGCCTTGCCCTTTTCATCAACTGAGGAAAATGTCCGCTTGAGGACTTCAATAGGGGGCAAGTAACTACCATGGTTAAGTGTGTCAGCTTTGTAGTTGAGTGAAGACCTTGATCTGAGGAATCTCATAATCCATGGAGCATAAGGCTTCAACTCAAAGGGAGACATTGCAACGTTTGACAGAGTCCTCATGAAGAAGTCATGGTAGTTCACTGGAATACCATGTATGATATTGAATAGCAGATTATTCTTGATGCCAACAACTTCTTTATCATTCGAGTCGTGGCCTTTGATTGGACTCAGTGTCTTGGTCAGAATGTGATATACAGTCCTAGGCACATATTGCAATTCCTTCACAAGCAACTTTGTCCTTGAGGCTTGACCAGGCTTCAATGGCTTCATCAGGACTTGCATGAAGTGATCAGACAGTTCAATTTCATTATAGATAAGACACGCACCTTCTGGGGAAGGACTAACAGGCATGGCAAGAAGCAATTAAGTGGCCGGTGTTTTAAAGTGAGTATTTTCTGTCATCTAGTCCAACAGCCAAGAGTTCACATCTTCAACATTTCCAGTGATGTGCAGCATCGCATAGAACTGAAGAATGAGTTCTTCATTCTAATCACAGATGTCAGTGCAGAAGTTGAGCAATCCAGCATCATGAATAACACCGAGGACTGGTGCGAAGCACGGCAGTGATTCCATATCCACATGAGGAATGTGCTCATGGTCGAAGACTTTGTCTTTGTTGAAAAGGAGTGAAGCATTGCTTGGCTGGCAGAAACGCTTCCTTCTCGCACGAGCAGAGTCATAAGGATGTAGTCAGTGAAGAACACATGCTCATTGAAGAAGGCATGATCATTGAATTTTAGAGTCTTGGAGAATAGATTCTTCGGCTTTGGCTGAGGAGTATCAGTCAATTGCAGCACAATCTCGGGAATCTCAATCTCTGGAGCCGCAGGCTGATGAATTTCAGTTTCTGCTTCAGGTGCAGCCTGGGCCTCCATTTCTTCACCATCTTTGTCTTTAGCACTAGTGGCTGGAATTTCTTAAGGAATGGAAGGGGTAGTATGAATTTCATCAGAGCCCATCTAAACTTCTATAGAGACTGGGGACCGAGGTATTTGTTGAAGCGGTGTGAACAAAGGAGAGTTGGGGTGCTGACTGTCCCAAAAACATCGTTTATTACATGCGTGGTGCTCCCAATGTACACATCCTCATCCTCTTCCATTTCTTCAATGCCGACCTCTTCAGCTGTGAACTAAGGCGTTGGCGATGATACCTGGGGAGTTGAAGTGATAGCATCCACTTCAATTTATCCATCCATCTGCTTTGTGGAAGCAGTAGAGGGGTTTTCTTCAGCAGATTCATCAGGAATCTCGTAATCTTCACCAAAAGGTATAATTTCCTTTGATGGCATGCTTGAGAGAGGAACAACATCAATAGGATTCTCAAGAGAGCTTGTCAAAATCTTTTCCTTCTGGGGTGCAGAAGATTCTAAGGAAGTAGATGCTTTCCTTTTCTTCAAAGCAACTCGCTCCACAACTTTTGTTTTCTTCACTTCCAGAGATGAAGGAAGAACTGGGCTTGGTGTTGGTGCAGGAGGAGCAGAGGAAATTGGATCAATTTCTTAAGGCACAACTGATGCAGTTGGCCTGTCTTATGCAGCTTCTTCAGGTGCAGCTTTAGATTCTTCAGCTGACTTGACTTGTTCTTCAGGCGCGACACTAGTGGTTGCCTTGGCAGTTTCTTTAGTGGCTGGTATTTCTTCAGCCCTGGTGCTTGCAGTTTCATCAGCAGCCTGATTTTCATCAGCGGTGCTTGCATGTTCTTCAGTTGGTTGTGCAGATGCTTCAGCCGTAGAAACTTCATCATTTGAAGTGAATTTCTTTGCCATTTTGACGAATCTGACTTTGGCTCCCAGCCATTCTGCCTTATAGGCGTCAAATTCATCACTAAGCTTCTTGATCTCAGATTGCAGAGCATGAGTTGCTCAGGCGATAACCTCAGAATGTTATCTTTCAGATAGCGCAGCTTCTTGTACTCGGCTTTCTTAGCAGTTCTGGCTTGATCATATTTCCGCTTTTCTTCAGCAATGAACACCATCAACATGTGACTTTGTCCAGGAGTGAGGTCTAGCTCTGGCAATGGAGTGTTTGGATCTTTGTGCCAGAGGTCAATGAAATCCAAGATCTTCTTCGGATCCAATAGAAGAGGCACAGCACTTCCCTTGGCTCTAGCAGCCCTTTGTTGTCTGTCCTTGATGATATCAGCTAATTCTTCATCATCAGCCTCATCATCATCAAATGGTACTTGAAAGGCAACTTGTTTCTTGTGAGGACTTGGTCTAGTGCCTCATCCTGCAGTGGCCTTGGTCTTCAGCAAAGTTAGGCTCTTTGAGGACAGATGAGGAACTGAAGAACTTGCAGAAGCTCCTAAGGCAATTGAGATGCCTGTGGTCCTTTGGCAAGTGGTGAGATGCACAGGTGCTGAGGACTTTTTCAGAGGAGCTGAGGGTTTTGAAGTCCGAGGAACTGGTGCAACTTGAGGAACTGGGGCAGCTTGAGGAATTTGCCTTGATGGCACAGAGGAGCTTGGCCGTCAGGGCATTGCTGAGGAGCTTGGCCATGAGGGCATTGTTGAGGAAGTTGGTTTTCGAGCATGCTTCTTGGGCATAGCCTTCTTGCTTGAAGGACTGATGAGGACATCAATACCATTGTTACACCCACAGCCCCTGCTGCTATACATACTGGACCAATTACTAGAGCTCGCGCATGCCAATTAAATTACCAGGTACTTTTGTTTCTTGGTAATGATTCTAATGTTCATGAGAATATGATGCTGCCTAAATTGGATACATTTGTTTTGCTTACAAATGAAGGGCCTAGCTTGGAGAAGGATGAACATTGGATCAAGAACAAGCATGGAGATGATGGTATGCGCAAGGGGAACAAGAACGGAGTTACAAGTGATGATTTCAGGATGTTGAAGCCACCATAATGAGTGCATGAAGCCTTGGACGAAATATACAAGATGCTACTTCAAAATTTTCGTCCACCGGCTATTCTAGGTGCTGCGCCACCTTATTATTGGGCCAGGCCCATGTAATATCGAAATACATAAGTATAGGCTATTTTTAGAGTCCGTATGTATGGGGAAACAAGAGTTAGGGTTGGTTTCGGACCCCTCCCTCAGGGGCCACGAAATTCCCCCCCCCTCTTCCTCCATATATACAACCCTTAGGGCGTCGTTTAGACTTTGGGTTTTGTTTAGATTAAAGTTCGCCATAGCTGCAACTTCGCGTACTTTGTTTGTGTTCAACGACCAGACAAAGGCGTCACAGAACCCCACCTTGATCAATAAAGCTTTCATCTTATATTCGCAATATTCAGATTGCAATCTCAGTTTCTTGCTTGTTCTTCATTTGCTCGCAGGAAACAGACCCTCGTGGTCAGGTTGATCATGCTCCGGCGTGGTCAATAACCTCTCGGAGTTGGTTTAGCGATTGCTAAGGCGCGACGTCCTCGCACGTTCGTAGTCGGATCGTCAAAGTCGACTTCCACCAAAGCAAAATCCATCATCTCATCGAAAGACGGGACACCTTTGCCTCTATCAAGTGGTATCAGATTTCCAGTTTTCTTGGTGAGATTTTACAGTTTTTCATAGTTTAGATCAAGTCTGTTCTTCATACCTACAGTCCATGAAAAAGCCACAAAATTTTTTTAGGGTTAGGTCATCATATCCGAACCAGTCTGAGCCTTTGCATAGTCTTTTCAGTCTTTTGCTTTGTTGAATTTGCGGTTGCATTGTCGTGTCGAGTTGCTGGTCTTAGTGTCTAGTCCTTTAGAGTTTCGAGTTCTGTTCACAAGTTGTCACGCCGCTGCCGCATCATCCTCATCACCGCTGCCATATACCACCATCATCGTCATCGCTGCCATATACCACCATTGTCATCACTGCTACCATATACCACCATCGTCATCACCGCTGCCATATACCACCATCGTCATCACCGCTTCCATATACCACATATTCACCGCCATCACGCTAATCCGAGTCCACCTCCATCAGTGATTCACCACCAGTCCGTGTTCCACCGCCCTACATATATCCGCCACAAGTCCGAGTATCCACCAGATTCATCTCCGCCACCAGTCCTAGTCCGACTCGAGTATTTGTTGGTTTGATTTCGATTTCTAGATCATGCCATACTCTGAGTCGTGACCAAGTCAGACTTCCCAACATCAGTGCCACCCGTACAAGAAAAATAGTTCCAGTTTCAAAAAAAACTAAGTCTGGAAAATTCTAGCTAGGCAGTTTCTAGACCATTTGTAGACTTTTTGAAAAAAAATTGTTGCGGAGCAAAAAAAAGAGGAAAAAAAGTGTAAAAAAAGTGGAAAAAAAAGAGAAAAAAAATTCAGAGTGTGCTCCTTCCTTGATTACGTGCCGCGCCGTGATTTTGTTAGTGTTCTAGCACGGTCTAGCCTGGGACCAGCACAGTACCGTCGTGGAGCGTTTATTCAACTTTGCATATCTGAATTGATTATTGCTGATCTTTTTGCTACCATATTATAAGCTTTCCCAGCTCCACATACATCTACGTCGTGCGTTTGACTCTCCCTGGTAATCGCTCTATCCAAGCTTTGAGAGTTTTGACTACAACGGTTGCCGATCACCGCCTGCTGCTGGGTAAGAACGGGTAAGAATTTGAGTTTTGCTTGACGGATTTGTGACACCCACCACCACCACTTGTTAGTAGTCTGTAGGATCATATTCTTGTGTGTTTCTACTGCTGCTAATCATGCCAGGATCACAAGCCGAAGAGATTGACTGGTAGAATTTAACGAACAAGGAGCTTCATGATAAGTTTCAGCAAATGATGACTGAACAAGTGCAAGATGTGCTGGACAATTTTGAAGAGGCCATGGAGAAGATCACTGGCTTTGAGAAGACGTTCGAAACAAAGCTCGATAACAGATTTAATGATCTGCTTGCGCGTCTTCCACCACCAACTGCACCTGCCGCACCTCTTCAACAACAACAACAACTACTACTATCTCCACGTCGTGAAACAGCCCTCCACCGAGCGAGCTGTGTCCTTCTTCAGCCTGGCCAAACTGTTGGTTCTGCTGTTGATACTTTTGTGGCTCCTACTACTGATGCGGAGGATGATTATGTGGGAGATTACGAGGATGAGGTTGATCAAAATCAGAACTACGTGCAACCACCAGCACCACAACCACCAGGTCATCCACATGCAAATAATCACAATGGTAGGGCTCTCCCTCAGGTACGAGATCATGACCATCTTCCTAAACTAAAATTGAATATTTCACCATTTGAGGCTAGATATGTTCCTGATATATATCTTACTTGGGAGTTAGAAACTGAACAACGATTTACATGTTTACAATATCCTGAGGAGAGACGGGTTGCTGCTGCTGTTTGTCCTTTCACTAGTTTTGCATGTGTATGGTGGTCTGAACATTGTAGATTATATCCTATTCCAACTACTTGGGCTGCTTTGAAAACTGCTATGCGTACTCGTTGGGTTCCACCATATTATCAACGTGAATTGCTTCAAAAATTGCAGCGTTTAAGACAAGGAAAAAATTCTGTAGAAGAATATTATCAGGAATTACAAACTGGCATGATTACATGTGGTATTGTTGAGGAGAATGAAGCTATGCTTGCATGTTTTACGGGTGGATTAAATAGAGAGATTCAGACTATTCTAGAGTATAAGGAGTATACTAATATCACTCGTTTATTCCATCTTGCTTGTAAAGCTGAACGTGAAGTGCAGGATCGACAACCAATGGCGCGCACCAACTTTTCTGCAGGTCGACTTTCCACATGGACATTGCGTGCATCGTCTACTTCCACTTCACCAGCACCTCCATCAGGTACCACCTCCAGCCGTGATACAAGAAAGTAGGCACAACCACCACTATCTGCCAAGAGCGCACCTGCCGGACGTACACAAAGCTCTTCTTCTTCCATGGCATGAACAGGGCACACAAGTGATATTATTTGTCGTCGTTGTAAGGGAAGAGGTCATTATGTGCGAGAATGCAAATCTCAGCGTGTGATGATTGCTACTGAGGATGGTGGGTATGAGTCCGCTAGTGACTATGATGAGGAGACTTTGGCTCTTATTACACGTAAAGAACATGGTGGAGATGATTCTGATCATGAGACGCAATACATGGCTCCTGAAGACGCTGACAGGTATGAATGTTTAGTTGCTCAACGTGTTTTGAGTGTGCAGGTCACACAAGCTGAGCAAAACTAGAGGCACAATTTGCTCCAAACCAAGGGAGTTGTGAAGGAACGTTCTATGCGCGTCATCATAGACGGAGGGAGCTGCAACAACTTGGCTAACTTGGAGATGGTGTAGAAGCTTTCTCTCACCACGAGACCACATCCACATCCTTACTACATCCAATGGTTCAACAACAACGGCAAGGTTAAGGTAACATGTACTGTTCGTGTGCATTTTAGTATCTCTACATATCTCATTATGTTGATTGTGATGTGGTACCCATGCAAGCATGTTCCTTATTACTTGGTAGACCATGGCAATTTGATAAAAATTATGTACACCATGGTAGAAACAATCAGTATACTCTTGTTCATAAGGATAAAAATATTACTTTGCTTCCTATGACTCCTGATTCTATTTTGAAAGATGATATTAATAGAGCTAATAAAGCAAAACATGAGAAGAATAAGAGTGAAAATCAGATTGTGGCAAAAGAATTTGAGCAACAAATGAAGCCTAATAATAAACCATCTAGTGTTGCTTCTGAAATTAAATTGAAAAGTGCATGTTTATTTGCCACCAAATCTGATATTGATGACCTAGATTTCAGCAAATTTGTTTGCTATGCTTTTGTGTGCAAAGAGGCATTATTTTCATTCGAGGACGTGCCTTCCTCTTTGCCTCATGCTGTCACTAACATTTTGCAGGAGTTCGCTGACATCTTTCCACAAGACGTGCCACCGGGATTACCGCCTATTCGAGGGATTGAGCATCAGATTGACTTAATTCCCGGTGCTTCACCGCCAAACTGTGCGCCATACCGTACCAATCCAGAGGAGACGAAGGAGATTATGCGTCAAGTACAAGAGCTTCTCGACAAAGGTTATATACGTGAATCCCTTAGTCCTTGTGTTCTTCCTATTATTCTAGTGCCAAAAAAGGAAGGTACATCACGTATGTGTGTTGATTGTAGAGGCATTAATAATATTACTATCCGTTATCGTCATCCTATTCCTAGGCTAGATGATATGCTTGATGAATTGAGTGGCTCTACAATATTCTCCAAAGTTGATTTGCATAGTGGATACCATCAAATTCGTATGAAATTGGGAGATGAATGGAAAACGGCATATAAACTAAGTTTGGATTATATGAGTGGTTAGTCATGCCTTTTGGGTTAACTAATGCACCTAGTACTTTCATGAGATTAATGAACGAAGTTTTACGTGCTTTCATTGGACGATTTGTGGTAGTTTACTTTGATGACATATTGATTTATAGCAGATCTTTGGAAGAACATTTGGAACATTTACATGTTGTTTTTATTGCTCTACATGATACACGTTTGTTTGGTAACCTTGGGAAGTGCACCTTTTGCACCGACCGAGTATCTTTTATTGGCTATTTTGTTACTCCATAGGGAATTAAAGTTGATAAAGCCAAGATTGAAGCTATTGAGAGTTGGCCGCAGCCCAAAACGGTCACACAAGTGAGGAGTTTTCTTGGCCTCGCCGGATTCTATAGGCGTTTTGTGAGATATTTCAGCACCATTGCTGCACTTCTCAATGAGCTTACAAAGAAAGATGTGCCTTTTGTTTGGGGTACCGCACAGGAAGAAGCCTTCACGGTATTGAAAGATAAGTTGACACATGCTCCTTTACTACAACTTCCTGATTTTAATAAGACTTTTGAGCTTGAATTTGATGCTAGTGGAATTGGATTAGGAGGTGTGTTATTACAAGATGGCAAACCTGTTGCATATTTTTCTGAAAAATTGAGTCGGCCTAGTCTGAATTATTCTACTTATGATAAAGAATTATATGCTCTTGTTCAAACTTTAGAAACATGGCAACATTATTTATGGCCCAAATAATTTGTTATACATTTTGATCATGAATCTGTGAAAGATATTAAAAGTCAAGCTAAACTGAATCGTAGACATGCTAAATGGGTTGAATTCATTGAGACTTTCCCTTATGTCATTAAACACAAGAAGGGAAAAGAAAATGTTATTGCTGATGCATTGTCTCGTCGCTATACTATGCTTTCACAACTTGACTTCAAAATATTTGGTTTGGAGACCATCAAAGATCAATATGTGCATGATGCTGATTTTAAAGATGTAATGCAGAATTGTAAAGAAGGAAGAATGTGGAACAAGTTCGTCGTTAACGATGGATTTGTGTTTCGTGCTAACAAGCTATGTATTCCAGCTAGCTCTGTTCGTCTTTTGTTGTTGCAGGAGGCGCATGGAGGAGGATTAATGGGACACTTTGGCGTGAAGAAGACGGAGGACGTACTTGCTACACATTTCTTTTGGCCAAAGATGAGACGGGCTGTTGAGCATTTTATTGCTCGCTGCACTACATGTCAAAAAGCTAAGTCACGACTCAATCCTCATGGTTTATATATGCCTTTGCCTGTACCTAGTGTTCCTTGGGAGGATATATCTATGGACTTTGTTTTAGGTTTACCTCAAACAAAGAAGGGGAGGGATAGCATATTTGTTGTCGTGGATAGATTCTCAAAAATGGCACACTTTATACCATGTCATAAAAGCGATGATGTTGTTAATGTTGCTGATTTGTTCTTTCATGAAATTATTCGCTTGCATGGTGTGCCAAATACTATTGTTTCAGATCGTGATACTAAATTTCTTAGCCACTTTTGGAGATGTTTATGGGCTAAGTTGGGGACTAAACTGCTTTTTAGTACTACTTGTCACCCCCAAACTGATGGACAAACTGAAGTAGTCAATAGAACATTGTCTACTATGCTTAGGGCTGTTTTGAAGAATAATAAGAAAATGTGGGAGGAATGCTTGCCTCATATTGAATTTGCTTATAATCGTTCCTTGCATTCTACTACTAAGATGTGCCCTTTTGAAGTTGTGTATGGTTTCCTACCTCGTGCACCTATTGATTTGTTGCCTCTTGCATCTTCGGAGAAGGTTAATTTTGATGCTAAACAACGTGCTGAATTGATTTTAAAAATGCATGAGTTAACTAAGGAAAACATTGAGCATATGAATGCTAAATATAAACTTGCTGGAGATAAGGGTAGAAAACATGTTGTGTTTGCACCTAGAGATCTTGTTTGGTTACATTTGCGTAAGGATAGATTTCCTGATTTGCGCAAATCAAAGCTAATGCCACGTGCTAATGGTCCCTTTAAGGTGTTAGAGAAAATAAATGATAATGCATATAAACTTGAGCTGCCTGCAGATTTTGGGGTTAGTCCCACTTTTAACATTTCGGATTTGAAGCCTTATTTGGGGGAGGAAGATGAACTTCCGTCGAGGACGACTTCATTTCAAGAAGGGGAGGATGATGAGGACATCAATACCATTGTTACACCCACAGCCCCTGCTGCTATACATACTGGACCAATTATTAGAGCTCGCACACGCCAATTAAATTACCAGGTACTTTCGTTTCTTGGTAATGATTCTAATGTTCATGAGAATATGATGCTGCCTAAATTGGATACATTTGTTTTTCTTACAAATGAAGGGCCTAGCTTGGAGAAGGATGAACATTGGATCAGGAACAAGCATGGAGATGATGGCATGCGCAAGGGGAACAAGAACGGAGTTACAAGTGATGATTTCAGGACGTTGAAGCCACCATAATGAGTGCATGAAGCCTTGGACGAAATATACAAGATGCTACTTCATAATTTTCGTCCACCGGCTATTCTAGGTGTTGCGTCACCTTTTTATTGGGCCAGGCCCATGTAATTTCGAAATACATAAGTATAGGCTATTTTTAGAGTCCGTATGTATGGGGAAACAAGAGTTAGGGTTGGTTTCGGACCCCTCCCTCAGGGGCCACGAAATCCCCCCCCCTCTTCCTCCATATATACAGCCCTTAGGGCGTCGTTTAGACTTTGGGTTTTGTTTAGATTAAAGTTCGCGATAGCTGAAACTTCGCGTACTTCGTTTGTGTTCAACGACCAGACAAAGGCGTCACAGAACCCCACCTTGATCAATAAAGCTTTCATCTTATATTCGCAATATTCAGATTGCAATCTCAGATTCTTGCTTGTTCTTCGTTTGCTTGCAGGAAACAGACCCTCGTGGTCAAGTTGATCGTGCTCCGGCGTGGCCAATAACCTCTCGGAGTTGGTTTAATGATTGCTAAGGCGCGACGTCCTCGCACGTTCGTAGTCAGATCGTCAAAGTCGACTTCCACCAAAGCGAAATCCACCATCTCATTGAAAGACGGGACACCTTTGCCTCTATCAAGAAGCCTCAGCAGCGGCAGTAGCAGAATCTTCGTTGAATTTCTTCACTGCTTCTTTGGCTTGTTTGGCCAACTTCGCTTGCCTCTTGGCCCATTCATCAGCATAATCCTCACCACGTTTAAGGCTTGTTGGATCAGCTCTTTGGCCAGGTGCCAACGGAGGTCTTGAGCATGGAGGGTGAAGAGCGAATTTCTTCATATATTTAGGAGTAACATATCTGTACTCCCTCCATTCCCGTGCCCATCTTCGGTCAATCCTCTGTATGCGCACCTTGCGCTCGTTTTTGGTCTCCTTCCCATGAGTTGCCTCATCAGGTGTGCAATACCCTACGTAAATGTCATCAGGGATCTCAAATGATGTGTTGACTTCCAGTTTCTTTCCTCCCTTCTGAGGTCTTTTGCCATCAACCATTTTCTTCTGCTGAGGAATTTGAACAATCGAGTTCTCTGAGGAAGTATGCAGCTTTTCTTTGAGGAACGCTGCAACTGAGTTAAGCTGATGAGAACCTAGTGATTCAGCAGCAGACACGTGTACCTATGAACAGAGTATAGGTGCAAAGAATTTGGAGAGGTCATATGCGTTCTCAGAAGTTTTTGCAAAACTGAACAAGTTTGAGGAAATTGACCAGATGTGTCTTGAAGAATTTCACTAAGCGTTCTTTGACTTAGGTTCCAGAGTTGTGCGGATTGTGAGATTCACACAATTGAGGAATCATGAAGAAAAACGTCACTTAGAGAAACATATCAAGAGCAAAAGATTGTGCTAGGTGTTTAGAGTGTGGAAGTTGAAGAATAAACACCTTTTGAAGATTTGATGAAAATCATCAGTAGTAACAAAGGCAGTAAAAGTAACTTTTAATTACCCTTGATGAAGAACACGACGAACAGGAAGTGTAGATTGAGAAGTTTGTCTGTCCGGATCTTCCACGCCCTAACTTGGTAGAGGAAGACGGCTACATCGGCGGCAGAGAGAAGATGTCCACTGGCGGCGCGAGTACGATGGCGACGAGGTCGAGGCAGTTAAGGTCTTCCTCACCAGCGATGATGAAGGTAGCAGCGGCACTAGGGCTTGATAGCTCAAGCGAGGGGAGTGAGATCGAGCGGGGTAAATGCAGTCTGAGGAAGGTGAGGGGGAATTTATAGCTGCGGTGAAAAACTGTTTGCCCGAGGAAAATGCACGAACGTGCCCCTGACCCTTCTCATCCTAGCGACATGTGTCACCCACATACAGTGTGGTGGAGATCGTGGGTGAATAAATAAGTTTTATCATGGGATGTGTAACGGGTTTGAGCGGCAAAGGCCGAAAATTCAGATAAGAATATTTTACAGTTCCATTCGCAATTTCTTCAGCTGACAAGGACACAGTGAAGATTTTGAACGGGTTTCAAATAGAACGCACATGAAGAATTTGTGAACAGACTGGGTTGAGTTTAGCATAGAGGGGGAAAGGGTTCGATCACATTCACTTAGCAGAAAAGTCAACTTGAAGAATTAGCAAGAAGTGAATGCTGTAGAGGACATAAAAACTCAAGTATATATATAGTCAATGAAGAACAATGACGGAATGAGTGAAGACAATGCAAAGTTGAAGAATTTGAAAAACTGGGGAATTTCCAAAACGAAGAAAAACTCAAATTGAAGATTTTCAACTTTGGTTGGTGGCGTATCCCACCGTATAAGAATGATGATTCCAAACACCGCGTACAATTGTCGTAGGGTTATGAGAATCAATTTCTTCATTAATTTCTTCACAGTTAGAGGGTTAGTCTTCACTGATTGAATAAAAATGTTACTTTGTGTGTTGCACATCTAAGTCATCAAGTCAGCATAAGTGTTAGGATGTGTGTCCTTTTCCAAGAACATTTGAAGATTCTAGGATATTTAGCTCACACCGCAACTTGCTAAATCTTTTCTCATCCAAGGGCTTTGTGAAGATATCGGCCAACTGGTCTTCAGTATTTGCGTGGCCAATGGAGATGTCGCCCTTCAACACATGTTCATGGAGAAAATGATGACTAATCTGGATGTGCTTTGTCTTCGAGTGCTGAACTGGGTTGTGAGCAATCTTGATAGCACTCTCATTGTCGCAGTAGAGTGGCACATTCTTCACATTGATGCTAGAGTCCTTGAAGGTTTGCTTCATCCATAGCAATTGAGCACAACAAGATCCAGCAGCAATGTACTCAGGTTCAGAAGTGGAGAGTGATACACAGTTCTGCTTCTTCGAGGACCAACATACCAAGGATCGTCCGAGGAAATGACATGGCCTGACGTTGACTTGCGGTCCACCCGATCTAAATATCCAATGAGATCAAAGGAAGAGGCCTTGGGATACCATAATCCAAGTGTTGGTGTGTGAGCTAGATATCGAAGAATATGCTTCACAGCCTTATGGTGTGATTCCCTCGGTGTAGCTTGAAATCGGGCACACATGCAAACACTACGCAAAATATCTGGCCTAGATGCACATAGGTACAATAAAGAGCCAATCATGGAGCTGTATACCTTTTGATCGAAGTGTTTACCATTTTCATCAGTGCATAGATGTCCATTAGTGGGCATAGGGATTTTGACACCTTTGCAATCTTGCATGCCAAATTTCCTCAACACATCCTTGAGGTATTTCTCCTGAGATATGAATATGCCATTGTATTTTTGACGAATTTGAAGACCTAAAAAGAATTTCAATTCTCCCATCATAGACATTTGATATTCTTCACTCATCATATAGGCAAATTCGTCACCGTAATGTTGGTTACTACAGCCAAAGATAATATCATCAACACATATTTGGCACACGAATGGTTCATCATCATATGCTTTGGTGAAAAGAGTTGGGTTAAGTGAACCAGGTTTGAAGCCTTTCTTCATGAGGAATTCCTTCAGTGTGTCATACCACGCCCGAGGTGCTTGCTTGAGGCCATAGAGGGCCTTGTTGAGTCTGTAGGCATGATCTGGAAATTTTGGATCCTCAAAACCTGGTGGTTGAGAAACATATACTTCTTCCTCAAGCTTACCATTGAGGAATGCACTGTTCACATCCATTTGATGTAAGATGATATTATGATGGTTAGCATAAGCAAGCAATATAGGAATAGCCTCAAGTCTAGCAACAGGTGCAAAAGTTTCATCGAAATCAATTCCTTCAACCTGTGTGTAGCCTTGAGCTACATGACGAGCCTTATTCCTCACCACAAGGCCATTTTCATCTTGTTTGTTGCGGTAGATCCATTTGGTACCGATGATGTTGTGCTTGCATGGGTCTGGTCGCTCGACAAGATCCCGCACATTGTTGAGCTTGAATTGATGCAATTCATCTTGCATGGCTTGAATCCACTCAGATTCCATGAATGCGTCATCAACTTTTGTGGGTTCTGTGATAGAGACAAACGCAAAATGCCCACAAAAGTTAGATAAATGTGAAGCTTTTGAGCACGTGAGAGGACCTGGCGCATTGATGTCATCGATGATCTTCTTGATCTGCACTTCGTTTGCAATGCGAGGATGTGCGGGTTGACGACTTTGCTTAGGTCCAGCAATTTCTTCAGGACTAGTTTCTTTAGCAGCACCATCGTGATTTTCTTCAAGATCCGGAATGACTTCTTCAGCTTCTTCGGTAGGGATGATATCCTCAGTAGCTATGAACTTGATGGATTCCTCAGGTGACATTTCATCTAGCACATGAGGTAGGTGCTCTCTTTGCGAGCCATTGGTTTCATCGAACCGCACATCTACAGTTTCAACAATCTTGTGATGATTTATGTTGAAGACTCTGTAGGTGTGCGTGTCCGTAACCAAGCATAAAACCCTCATGTGCTTTAGGTGCAAATTTAGAGTGATGGTGAGGATCTCTAATCCAGCATTTAGCACCGAAGACTTTGAAATAACTTACATTGGGTTTCTTGACAGTGAGGAGTTCATATGAGGTCTTTTTGAAGAATTTGTGAAGATATACCCTGTTGATGATGTGGCACGCAGTATCAATTGCTTCAGGCCAAAAGCGCTGAGGTGTCTTGTATTCATCAAGCATAGTGCGAGCCATCTCAACAAGAGTTCTGTTCTTGCGCTCCACGACGCCATTCTACTGAGGAGTATAAGGAGCAGACAACTCATGAGTAATACAAAGTATATCAAGATATTCATCGAGGCCAGAGTTCTTGAACTCTATTCCATTATCACTCCTGATATGCTTGATCTTCACACCGAAGTTAGTAGAAGCCCTTGAGGAAAATCGTCTGAAGACTTCCTGCACTTCATTTTTGTAAGTGATGATATGCACCCATGTGTAACAAGAATAGTCATCAACTATGAAAAAGCCATATAATGATGCAGAACTAGAGAACGTGGCATAATGAGTAGGGCCAAAGAGATCCATATGAAGTAATTCAAAGGGACAAGAAGTGGTCATGATAGTCTTAGAGGGATGCTTGGCTCTGGTGATCTTTCCAGCCTCACAAGCCCCACAAAGATGATCTTTGAGGAATTTGACACCCTCGATGCCAATGACATGCTTCTTCTTCGTGAATGTATGCAAGTTCCTCATCCCAGCATGACCAAGTCGTCGATGCCATAGCAAGCATTCTGAAGCTTTTGCAAGTAGACATGTGGCAGGCTGTGGTCCTGCAGAGAAATCAACAATATACAAGTCTCCTTTCCTAAAGCCTTAGAACACTTTGGAATTGTGAGATTCCATTAGCACAATGCAACGATATTTGCCAAAGACGACAACCATGTCAAGATCACAAAGTATTGAGAGAGACATGAGGTTGAATCCTAAGGACTCGACGAGCATGACTTTGTCCATGTGTCTATCCTTTGAGATTGCAACCTTACCTACACCCAATACCTTGCTTTTGCCTTTGTCAACGTAGGTGATATGCTTCAGATGAGATGGTTACAAATCAGTATCCATCAACAAGTTCCTGTCACCAGTCATGTGATTTGTACATCCACTGTCGAGGACCCACTCAGTAGCTTTGGGTTGTTCATCCTACAAATGAATTAGTGCAACTTACGAACCCATATACTTCATCAGTGAAGAATATGATATCAATTTCATCAAGAGTAACAGATATAGCAATATGAGGACGTGAGAAATGAGTGATTCATTTCTACATGATTAGCTTGCGTCCTTTCAAGCACATTCAGGTCTCTAGCAATTTCTTCAAACAATCAAGTTCGTCTGGAGACCTGACCCTGCATAAGAGATTAGTTCTTTTTCTGGACCACCCACATCTGGAGGGGTGGCAAAGAATTCATCATTCTGCGAGCTCCATAAGAAAAATATGGCATAGAAGCCAGTGCACTTTGCTTCACAGAAGAGTGGTTAGGATAAGCATATGAATAAGCAGAGAAGTTTCTTCGAGGACTTATGAACATAATGGTTTGAAAAATAATGCCCATATTCATGGCCCTTAGACTTTCCCTGCGAAACATAAGTGTTAGCATGATGATGTTCATATGAGGATTTTGATCCACGTGAGGAATTTGATCCATATGACGAATTTGGTCCATATTAGGAATTTGATCTGGGGACATTCACCTGAAGATTTCAAGGCATCTTTTAGGAACCCAGATTTTCATCATAGAGGGACCATTCCTGCAGTTAGTTCCAACATATCGAGCAAATACTTCATCATTCTGATTCTTAAAAAGTTTATAATTGGAGTCAAATGACTCATTAGAGGAATATGAAGAATCACAGGTAAAGCCAGATAAAGTGCATGGATGGAGGTCCTTTCGCAGCAACCCATGAGGTTTTGGGATACTGCTCAGGTTTCTAGTAGGTCCCATCAGCATTGGGTTTCCTCTCAAAGGCAATACCCTCTTTCCTAGGGTTCCCGTTCAAGATTTGCTTTTTGAGCACATCACATACAGTCTGATGCCCTTTGAGGCTTTTGTAAATGCCTGTCACATACAAGTCCTTCAGCCCTGCATTATTGTCAGTGATACTTGTGGTATCCTCAGATGAGGAATTTGTGACCATAGAGACAATTGAAGAATTTGCAGCAATAGAAGCATTTGAACATTCAGGTGATGAATTAGCAGATTCACACTCAATGCATTTCATACACGGTGGAATAAATTCTTCCTGAGCGGAACCGATCTGTTGAGCAAGCAATGCATCGTTTTCCTTCTGGAGATCTTCATAACTCTTTTTTAACTTCTCAAGATCTTGCTTTCTGTGAATAAACTCATAAGAAAGCTTCTCATGATCAGTTAAGAGAGTGTTATGATGACTTTGAAGCTTTTCAAACCTAGTTGGAAGTCTTTGAAGATTATCTATCAGAGTCTTGGGCTGATTCAATTCCTCACCCAACATATCATCGCTTTCATCAAGCATGTTCTGAACTTTTTCAAGAGCCCTTTGTTGTTTAGTGGCAAGGGAAGCAAGTTCAGCATAGCTACGTCCAAATTCATCACCCGATTCATCATCACTAGATTCAGAAAGGTAGCATTCAGTTACCTTGGCACCCTTTGCCATAAGGCATGGTGCGGTGGATGATGATTCAGGTGCGAAAGTCATCTCCTTAAGTGATTCCTTCAAATCCTCAAACCAAGGATCATGACGAGTATGATGGCCTTCATAGACCTCAGAGATTCGGTCCCAGATAAGCTTCCCATGGTTGAGATGCATTATGTTCCTAAACTGATTTTGGGACAAACGAGAGCAGATGACATCCTTTGCCGTGAGGTTGAGTAGAGTGTACTTGCGAATATCTTCTGCCTCAGCCATCTTGCATAGATTGGTAAGACCAATCTCAGTGACGGTCCATAGTTTGTTGTTCATTGCCATGAGTCGCTTCTTCATCATGGCCTTCCACTTGGGATACTCATGACCGTCAAAGATGGGGCATGTCACTTTCTTCATTCCTACAGTCGACATAACTCAAACTCCAGGCGGTTAAACCAAAATCACACAGAACAAGGGAGTACCTTGCTCTGATACCAATTCAAAGTGTGTTACGTCGACTAGAGGGGGGTGAATAGGTGATTTTTATGAATTCTTCACTAAGGAATTTTTGGGTAAGGAAATTCCTAAGCAAAGAACTACTTGCAGAGTACTCAGGTATAAGCATAATAGAGCAACAGCATATTCATCATGATGAAATGAAAGACAAATACAGAGTACAGAAATCGTAAACACAGGATAAGCAGGATGAAGACAAACTAACTAAAGAAATAGGATCGAGGAATTAGAGAAAGTCTTCAGTCAAAGTCTTCAAACAGTAATGATCAGGTTCATCAACACATAACTGAGGAAATGAAAAGGTTGAGGAAATGGAACCAGTCGGCTTGGTGAAGATAATGATTTGGTAGACCAGTTCCAACTGCTGTGACAGTTGTACGTCTGGTTGGAGCGGCTGAGTATTTAAAATCGAGGACACACAGTCCCGGACACACAGTCCTCATCGTATTCTCCTTGAGCTAAGATCACACAAACCTCGCACAACAGTAGTGGAAAGTCTTCATAGGTGACTTCCAAACCTTCACAGACTAGGTCACTCGGCGAACCTCAATTCCTCTTGAATGCTCAGACCATGACGCCTAACCGTCTGGAGGATACACAGTCCTCAAAGATAACAAGCGTCGGTTCCACACATGAACAATCTCTTCAGTGATGCTCAATCACTTTGGGTTTGTAGGTTTGGGTTTGGGATTTGGGTTTTCCTCACTTGATGATTTTCGCTCAAAGTCCTTGGAGGATGGGATGCTCTCAAATGACAAGTGTCAGTTTCTCTCGGAGCAGCCAACCAGCTAGTAGTTGTAGGGGGTGGATATTTATAGCCTAGGGAGCAGCCCGACATGATAATACTTAAATGCCCTTCAATGATATGACCGTTAGGTGGAAGGATATTTTGGACAGCTGGCGTGTGGCACAACAACGGTCGGATTTGAGGTTCGAATTCCACAGGGCTATCATGTTCCTCACTGCGTAGGCAATCCGCACTGGTGAATTCCTAACTCCTCAGTCAGAACAAATTCCTCAAAGACCAGAAGATCTTCGTCTCTGTCACTGAATAAATTGACTGAACTGATATGAGATTTCCAATGGCTTCACTCGAAGGATTGGATAGGTGTAGGATTTGAGATGAGCATCACTTGGAAATCAGTTTCCTTAGTATTACCTCAACCCCTTTAATAGTACGGTCTGTCCTATGAATCAAAAAGAAGAAAATGAAACTACGAGAACAAAAGTCTTCATGCTTCATAATCCTCGCACGAATATCCAAGTCTTCACGATCACACTAATTTCTTCACTTTCAAAGTCTTCAGCCTAAGACATTCATTTTTAGGGGTCGACTTTCACTCTAAATATCAAACTCCTCATCGGCTTATAGAACCTGGCTCACAAACATATTAGTCCCTTAACCTATAAGTCTTCAATACACCCAAATCACTAAGGGGCACTATATGCACTTAGGCATCATGGTCTGAGCATCCAAGAGGAACTGTGGATCGTCGAGTGACCTAGTCTGTGAAGGTTTGGAAGTCACCTATGAATACTTACCACTACTGTTGGGCGAGGTCTGTGTGATCTTAGCTCAAGGAGAATACATTGAGGACTGTGTGTCTGGGATTGTGTGTCCTTGAGTTTAAATACTCAGCCGCTCCAACCAAACGTACAACTGTCACAGCAGTTGGAACTGGTCTACCAAATCATTGTCTTCACCAAGCCTACTGGTTCTATTTCCTCAATCCTTTCATTTCCTCAGTTATGTGTTGATGAACCTGATCATTACTGTTTGAAGACTTTCTCTAATTCCTTAATCCTATTTCTTCAGTCAGTTTGTCTTCGTCCTGCTTATCCTGTGTTTATGCTTTCTGCACTCTGTGTTTGTCTTTCATTTCATCATGATGAATATGTTGTTGCTCTGTTATGCTTATACCTGAGTACTTATTCTGCTGCAAGTAGTTCTTTGCTTAGGAATTTCCTCACCCTGAAATTCCTCAGTGAAGAATTCATAAAAATCGCCTATTCACCCCCACCCTCTAGTCGACGTAACGCACTTTCACCTACATGTTGAGGAACATGATAGCCCTGAGGAATTCATACCTCAAATATCCGACCGTTGCTGTGCTATGCGCCAGCTGTCCAAAAATATCTTCCACCTAACGGTCATATGACTGAAAGGTATTTATGTCTTATCATGTCGGGCTAATCCATAGGCTATAAAAAGAGCTGCCCCTACAGCCACTAGCTGGTTGGCTGCTCCGCAAGAAACTGACACTTGTCACTGAGAGCATCCCATCCTCTGAGGACTTTGAGCGAAAATCATCAAGTGAGGAAAATCCCAAAACGCAAACCCAAACACCTACAAACCCAAAGTGATTGAGCATCACTGAAGAGATTGTTCCTATGTGGAACCGACGCTTGTTACCTTTGAGAACTGTGTGTCCTCCAGATGGTTCGGCGTCATGGTCTGAGCATCCAATAGGAATTGTGGATCGCCGAGTGACCAAGTCTGTGAAGGTTTGGAAGTCACGTGTGAAGACTTACCACGAGTGTTGGGCGAGTTCTGTGTGACTTTACCTCAAGGAGAATATGGTGAGGACTGTGTGTTCGGGACTGTGTGTCCTTGAGTTTAAATACTCAGCCGCTCCAACCATACGTACAATTGTCACATCAGTTGGAACTGGTCTACCAAATCTTTGTCTTCACCAAGCCAACTGGTTCTATTTCCTCAACCCTTTCATTTCCCCATTCATGTGTTGATGAACCTGATCATTACTGTTTGAAGACTTTGACTGAATACTTTCTTTATTTCCTTAATCCAATTTCTTCAGTCACATTGTCTTCAGCCTGCTTATCCTGTTTTCACGCTATCATGATGACTATGTTGTTGCTCTGTTATGCTTATACATGAGCACTTATTCTGCTGCTAGTGTGCCTTTGCTTAGGAATTTCTTCACCTGGAAATTCCTTGGTGACGAATTTGTAAAAATCGCCTATTCACCCCCCCCCTCTAGTCGATATAACACACTTTCACTAAGCCATTGGACCTTGTAGGGGCGAGGATGCTTCTTCTTGACCAATTGCAGCTTGCAACAGAGCTCTTCACTTGCCAAGTTATGGCAACTTCCTTCGTTGATGATGACTTTCACGGAGCGCCCATTAATGCCGGCCTTGGTGTGGAAGATGTGACACCTTTGATCCTCGTCTTGTTGGTGTTGAAGCGTTAAGACCTTGGAGACCACGAGAGTGGGATTTGAATCGTTTTCACAATAAACTTGAGCATCTTCTTCTTCGTTCACTTGATGGTGCATGGAGACATGTTTGATAGCATCCGTCTCATCTTCACTCGTGGAGTCGTACATGCCATCATCATTGGCCATCATGGTTCGCTTGTTGATGCATTGGAAATACTTGTGTCCACGGCCACCACATGTGAAGCACTTGATAGAACTTGTCTTGATTGGATCGTTCGGTGGTGCCGAAGAAGAAGTCTTGTTCTTGTAGGTGCTTGCCGGAGGATGAGTCGAGGAAGGCGTCACTTTCTTGAAACTTGACTTGTCGCCGGTACTTGGTGATGCTCTAGTCCAAGGAGTATGTGTCAAAGGCATAGTAGGGGCAGCTTTATTGTATGAGCCATAGGTCTTGGATGAACATTTGCCGTACATGAAGTCTTCTTGTACTTGTTATTCCGCCTTGGTCGCTTGGTGAACTAGCTCGAGGAGGTTGGAGTAGGGATGGAAATCAGCAATCTTCCATATTGGGTGGTTGAGGCCATTCAAAAAGTGTGCCATTGTTTTCTCATCATCATCTTTGGCATTGGCTCGTATCATGGTAATCTCCATTTCTTGATAGTATTCTTCCACCGTCTTGTGCCTTGCTTGAGGAGTTACAACTTCTTTCAGAGATCTCGAGTGTAGTACGTAGACACAAAGCAAGCTCTCATGACGTACTTCATCTGTGTCCAAGTCATGATGGGTGGCTTGTCCTTCTCGTGACGTCGGTCGATCACTTGCTCCCACCAAATTATGACATAGTCTAACTAGAGGGATGCCATGGCGATCTTCTTTTCCTCTTCGTAGTGGTGTAGACGAAATGTCTTGTCGACTTTCAATGCCCATGATAGGTATTCCTTGGGTGTCGGTGTCAAAACCGGCATATCTCGGGTAGGGGGGCCCAAGCTATATGTCTAAGGATCAATGGTAACAATGGACAGAGGCACACAATGTTTACCCAGGTTCGGGCCCTCTTAACGGAGCTAAAACCCTACATCCTGCTTGATTGTATTCGATGAGTATAGGGGTTACAAGGGTTGATCTACCTCGAGATCGTAATGGCTAAACCCTAGGTTGTCTATCCTATGAATATTATGGTCATGTCTCAGGCCTAAGCCCTCCGAGTTATATAGACATCGGAGGGGCCTAAGGTTGTAGAGAGTGGGCTTACAGAGAAAGGAAACAGTATATCTGGACACTAATCTTGTCGTTCACGCATACATGAGTCCCAACCAGACACGGGAGGTGGCCTTCTTCCTTTATCTCGACAGCCCATCAGTATAGCCCATATTGAATAGACAGGACGCCCGAGGACCCCTTAGTCCAGCACTCCCTCAGTAGCCCCTGAACCAGTCTTCAATGACGACGTGTTCGTCACACGGATTGTCTTTGACATTGCGAGGCGGGTTCCTCTCCTTGAATGCCATACATCAGCTTTTCATTTATAAAGAACTATATCCGGCTCTGTACAATTTACACAACCCTTAGCTGTGAAGGCGGAATAAAAAACAGGAATAGTGTCTTTACTGACAACTTTTTCCAGCGAAGTGTCAGACTTGGCTCTTCAGTATTTTGAACCCTTTTCACACTCCTCATTTCATGTTTCGAGGTCGAGCCCCTTGGCCCGTCTTGTCAAAATAGAGATCGTGCCCACTTATTACAGGAATTCTCATCAATGGGATTTGGGTAACCCTACCGACTACGGCGCATGCTCATGTCGGGAATGGGCGAGTTTTAAGGCATAAGTGGGGGGACGGTTGGCAGTTCTACTGCCTATAAGAGAGCAAAAGATTCTTCCTTTCTTCCCCATGCCTTCCTACTGCCTCTGCCTCCCAATCTCTCAAGCTCCAGCGCCCGAAAAAAGTTCTCGTCTTCCTCACCGCCACCACCTTCTCCAGCCCTGGTTGGCTCAGGCTCCAAGGGCAAGTGGGAAGCTTACTCCGTCATGGAGAAGGAAGTGAAGAATGTCTGGAGCGCGGGGTACCTGGCCGCAGACATAGCACACAGGATCCTTGACGAGGGCCAAATCATCCCCACTCCGGAGCCCGATGAAAGGGTTGTGGTCCTCCCCCATTTCTTACAGGGCTAGGGTTTCCACTCCATCCCTTCGTCCGGGGCCTCATGTTCTATTATGGGCTAGATTTCCATGATCTAGCCCCGAATTCTTTCCTCCACATGTCGGCGTTCATTGTCGTGTGGGAGGCTCTACTCCGCGCCCCCACACTTCGGCCTATGGCTCAAAATCTTCAATGTGAAGCCGAAGGTGGTCGATGGACAGCATGCGGACTGCGGTGGGGCAATGATGAGCAAGCTGCCCAATGTCACATGGCCCAAAGGGGCCTTCATCGAGACCGTCAAGGTTTGGCAGCAGGAATGGTTCGACATCACCAAGCCCCACCGTGCCAACTGGGCGGCCATTCCGGAGTTCAGTCCCGGACCCCCCACGAGGATCACTTCGTGGACCGCTAAGGGCCTCGACTGAGGGTCCCAGACGGAGGTGCAGATGCTGCAGAAAAGCATCACCAACATGCTGGAAAAAAATCTTGGTCTCACCAATGTGGTGCAGATCATGCTCTTCCGCCGCATCCTCCCTTGCCAACACTAGGCCTCTCACATGTGGGAGTTCAATCCGGAGGAGCCGCGGACCTTGAAGAGTTTCTTCGGCACTACGCACGAAGGAATATGGAAGCTCCTTTTCAAGGACCAGAAGAGTTGGCCCATGGAGACCGAAGATGTCGGGCTCAACATCGAGAATCTGGCCACGCCGGTAAGTATTAACCGTTCCGAAGATGTGTCTGGTCAATATTTTTTAATCAACAAGAATCTTATCAACCCACTTCTTCACAGGGATGGACAGCAAAGGCGAAGCGGATCAAAAGTCTGGCTCCGCTGCCCAAAGACACAGCCAATCCCCAGCTGACTGAGATGCTGGTCCTGGCGCCCTAGCAGGCGCCAGGGAAGAAGGGAAAGAAGAAGGGCAAGGAGCCCAAGGGTGGCCCCCTCCGCAGAGGCCCTTTGGATGCTGTGTCCGGAGAGACCGAGATCATCTCCTCTCATGAGGGAGACAAGTACGAAGAGGAGGAGGTGGAAAGCGACTCCCCCCGCAAGTGGAGGAGGAACAAGAGGACAGCCTCTGAGAACCCAGAGGGGCGACGCCGAAGAGGGGGAAAATTACCCTCTCGGTTAGTTCAGACTCGGAGTCCGAACACATCCCCAAGACAGCCCCCAGGGCGAAGCCCTTGGCTGATTCATAAGTATCCGAGATTTCACTCTTCCGTTTCCGTGCCTACCTTTGGCATATAAGCTATGTTATTGTTTGCTTTTCAGTCCCGCTCACGATATTCGGAATGCCTCATCTTCGTCGGGGAACTCTCTGGCGCCTAAAGAGGCGGAGAGTGATGCTCCGTCGCGGGCCCCCTCGCCTACTGCCATGGAGGACATTGAGGTGTCGTCCCAAGGGACTCCTCCTGGCCGAGGAGGAGCGGACGAGGGCGTTGAGAAGGTGCCTGAGGTTAACACCTCGGTCACCGAAGACCAGGGGGAGGCGACCCCCATGACTACCAACAATGGGAGCCCCAACAGTCCCGGCCCCCACCGCACACCATTCCGGAGACCAATACGGCTCTGGAAAGGGATGTGCAACCCCCTTCAACAGAGGGGGAGGACCAACAGCTCTCGCAGCGGCCCCGTTAATCCGGAGGCTGCTGATGCTCTATAGGAGGCGCTGCAATGCACTTCCATCGTGGAGGAGCACCACACCCTAATGGGTGCAATAATGGAAAAGGTTCAGTCTATGAAAAGCAGACTGAACAAAGCCTTCAACAGCCTACTGACGGGATTTGAGGTATGCAATGTAATCCTCTATCAGGTTATTTATATGAGAGGATGAACCCATGTATAGAACAATCCGCACAGAGGATCCCCAAGCGAAGTTACTAATATACTGTGCTAATGTATGTGACATGCATCCATGTTGGTGGCGACCGCCCATGCCGCAGAGGTTTCCGAGCTTAATCGGAAGCTTGAATTGGCCGATGAGGAGCTCGACCGCGTCAACAAGCGGTTTGACGAAATGCAAGGTATGCGGCACTTATATATCAGAAGTGATATATGTATTGAGTCTTTTAACTTATTTGATTTGTGATTATGATCACAGTTGACGCGGCCGAGGTCGAATCCATCAAGAGCGCGCTTGCCCAAGCCCAGAAGGAGGCAGAGTTGAACAGGGTAGCCGTTGACAAAGCGGCGAAGGAACTCGAGGCGAAGCAAACTGCCCGCCGCAAAAATGAGGCTCGGGTGGGCGAAGTCGAGCAAGAGCTCAAGGGCACCATTACTAAGTACGAGTCCTTGGAGAAGAAGACTTTGGACCAAGCATCCAAACTCGCCAAGGCTCTCCAGGATATCAAGGAAGCCCGGGTTGAGTTCCAGAGCGCTCACAAGGAGATCCAGCAGGCGAGGCAGATAGCGGCTGGTAAGGCCTTTCTTGTGGAGAGTAAATTTGGAAGTAGGAGGTATATCTTGTTGACCCAAGTTTGGAGTTCTCCAGGCGCGTTTGTGGATCTTCCGAGGAGTGTTGCCGATGCCACGCAGTTCTTCCGAGCCGAGGAGGGGAGCTCGACCGAGAAGTTGTTCTGGTTGCAGTATCTTGTGCCATAGTATCCGACGCCCCTCAGCGACAAGCTGAAGCAGCTGATGGAGCTGCATAGTGTGGCCAGCTTGGCCATGAAGGATCTGATAGTCCAACTCTGGCCAGTTGAGCCCATGACTAGCAGCTACTTCGGCCTCGTGAAGCGGCTCGTCAACGTGGGTCCTCGGGTTGACGCCATAAAGCGGTCCGCCTGCATAGAATATTCTCGGATGGCCTTCGCCCGCGTGAAGATGCAATGGGCGAAGATGAAGGCCACCGAAGTGGCGACAGCAGGGACGCCGGAGGGCAAAGATCATACGAAGCTGGAGAGATACTTTGAAGAGGTCCTAGAAGGGGCCCGAATAGTAGAGGGACAATGTTCCAAGGATGTCTTGTTTGATTAAATGCAATCGGGTGGCAGAAACCATGTTATGAATCCGTGCTATGATTGCGCCTTTTGTGTTAATTTTATCCTCCTATGCGGCCATTTATTATTTGTGTTTTTGAAGGTTGCCACTCGTCGGCTTCTGCCCCCATGTAAATAGTACAGGGGTCTTCGTAAACACATGGCCACACTTTATCCAACATCTTGGTCTGTAGAGGAGGTGTCCGCGAGGTGTACTAGGCAATCAGACCATTTAGCTTTATTAGCTTCACTTGGCCATAGGAGTCCATTGGTGGGGTTAAGTACTAACCCCGGTTGCATTCAGTGGCAATTCGGATTATGGTGCCTTTGCAACGTGGCTGGTCGAGTCCCAGCCCCTTGTGTGACACAGTAAGAATCACGAATGATCTGTAGTATAACACCCAGTCACTGGATCACTGACCAGCTCTTGCTTATAATGAGGGTCAGTTTTCGGCTTTCTCTACTATGGTACTTGACCGGACAAGCCGGAAATACAATCGTAGTATTTCTCCCTTTACTACCTTAGGCGAACTAGTGGAACGTAAGGTGGTAAGCACAAGAGCCGGGCAACCCAACTATAGACCAAAGACATGATTCGGAACTGATGCATATAATGTAATATCTGGGACACCGAAGAGTTCCCTATAGGTGTTCAGACTTTAGGATTTGCAAGGTCGAATATAACCCTCAGAGCAAAGACCGGGATAAAGCACGTGCGTCAATCAGAAGTAAGGTGGGAAAACATTAAGTACCGAACAATAGGTGGTAATCATTTGCTTCCTTTATATCCTTATAGAGGCATGCTTTGACATATAATGCCATGAATAATGAGGTCATGTTACATGCCGAAAAATTTACATAAGGGAAAGTTTTACACAGGGCCTAAAAGTAGTGGTTTGAAGATCCCTACGGTACCCTGCCGCACATCTGCGCCATTTCTCCTTAGTAGTTGATCCTTTGAGAGGGAGATTAGGTGGTTGTCTATAAAGAAAAGACAGAGGGGCCTAGGAGGGAGCCCTCGTGCCACCATGCAACTTTGAGGTTTTCGAAAGAACCTGCAGTGAAAGAGAAAGGTATATGAGGTCTGAATAGGGCCAAGCCGTACTATGGACCTTTGCTGTAGTGTGCCTCCAGCGTTACCCAAGGTACTTTAAGTGCGTAGTTATGTACGCGCGGTACATATACCGCGGCCTCATAGGGCAGTCAGCGGAGGCAGAATTGCTATGCAAGGTCCGGGTCCACCGAGCTATCTATATGAGGTGCGGACCGGACTTTTTAAAAAATGTCATTGGTCTTGATGGCCGATGAATTGTTCGGCTTGACGAGGGCGTCATATTGCTCGGCTGCTAGGGCCGCAGTGTGCTCTTCAGTTCGGAGGGAGCACTCCATGTTTCCATTGATGCTAATGACGCCCCGCGGTCCGAGCATTTTAAGCTTCAAATAAGCATAGTGCGGGACCGCATTGAAGCGGGTGAAAGCGGTTCGTCCGAGCAGTGCGTGATAGCCACTACGAAAAGGGATAATATCAAAGATCAGTTCTTCACTACGGAAGTTGTCCGAGAGCCGAATACCACTTCCAGTGTTAATGAGCCTGTACAATGGGCCTCTATGTCGGGTATCACTCCTTTAAAGGTAGTGTTGCTTGGCTTGATTCTTGATGGGTCGATGCCCATTTTGCGGACAGTATCTTGGTAGATCAAGTTAAGGTTGATGCTGCCGTCCATAAGGACTCTAGTGAGGTGATATCCGTCGATGACATGATCGAGTACTAGGGCGGGCGAACCCTCGTGATGGATACTGGTTGGGTGATCCCTACGATCAAAACTGATCAGACAAGCTGACCATGGATTGAACTTTGGGGCGACCGGCTCTACGACATAGACATCTGTTAGTGCGCGCTTGTGCTCCCTTTTGGGTATGTGAGTGACATAGATCATGTTCACTATTTTTACTTTGGGGGGAAACTGCTTCTGACCTCCGGTGTTCGGTGGACGGGGCTCGTCGTCGTCGTCACTTGGAGGTCCCTTCCCCTTGCATTCGGTATTTAACTTACCGGCCTGTTTACAAACCCAACAATTTTTATTGGTAAGGTTAGCAGGCTTGTCGGGGGTACCATGAATCTGACAGGGCCTCTCGAAGATTTTGTCCAAGTTGGATGGACCGTCCCTGTTGCCATTGAAAGGTTTCTTCCGCTGACCAGATTTAGAACCATTGACTCCGGCATTGACTATCGTGTCTTCGATGTTGTTCCGGCATTTATTTTTATTGCAGTGTGGCCTGCCATTACCATCCCTGGCGTTAGAGGTGTCGGGGTCGCTGGAACTGTTGCTTCTACAAGCTATCCAGCTATCTTCGCCTGCGCAAAAGCGGGTCATAAGTGTTGTTAGGGCTGCCATGGTTTTAGGCTTTTCCTGCCCGATGTGTCGGGCGAGCCATTCATCACGGATGCTATGTTTAAAGGCCGCTAAGGCTTCAACTTCTGGACAATCCATGATTTGGTTCTTTTTAATGAGGAAGCGATTCCAAAGTTTGCGGGCTGACTCTCTGGGTTGCTGGATTATGTGACTGAGATTGTCGGCATCCGGAGGCCGGACATAAGTGCCCTGAAAGTTGTCCAGGAAAGCATCTTCTAAATCTTCCCAGCTCCTTATGGAGCTCTCTGGGAGGTTATTCAACTAGTGTCGTGCTGGCGCCTTCAACTTCAAGGGGAGCTATTTGATGGTGTGGAGGTGATCTTCGCAAGCCATATGAATGTGGAGAAGAAAATCCTCAATCCAGACGGCAAGTTCTGTTGTTCCATTGTATTGTTCGATGTTTATGGGTTTAAACCCTTCAGGAAATTTGTGTTGCATTACTTCATCAGTAAAGCACATAGGGTGTGCGACACCTCTATACCTGGCTACATCGCGACATAGTTGGGATGACATCTGTGTTCGGTGCTGACCTCGAACTTGATGATGTTGATCGAGCCAGGTTTGGTGACCGTCATCTCATGTCGGGGCATGTCCTCTGGATCCATAGATCGATCTGGTCTGACCGGATTATTGGCCAGATCCTGATGTAGGTCATATGTGTAGTATGGTGCCGTTGTCTCCCTGCCTCTATGACGAGGTGGTGCCGGTTGTGTTCTGCATGATGGTCCAGTTTGTCCCGTCCACGTGGTGGTTGGTCTAGTTGATCAGCATAGTTGTATTTCAACAGATCTGGCTCGAGGGCTTCATTGTTGAACTGTGGCAGCAGCCTGCGCTTTGGGTAACTCTTTACTGGTCGCTCAAGGCCGTACTCTTCGGTGGCTAGGACCTTAGTCCACATGTCGTTGAGCGTATCCTGTTCAGCTTGAAGCTGCTGCTGTTTCTTTTTTAGGCTCCGCACAGTGGCGATGAGTTGTCGCTTAAAGCATTCTTGTTCGAGGGGTTCCTTTGGGACAATGAAATCTTTGTCACCGAGGCTCACATCCTCTTCAGAGATAGGTTAGTAATTGCAATCCTCCGAGCCCTTGTGATTTGCGTGCTTAGGGCTATAGTGACCCTCCTCCGTCTTGTCTTGTTCAGACGTGGGTTCGACTGGGTGGTGTTCGGCATTGTCCGGGGTTTCATTATCTCCAGTGCCAGTAGTGCTATCCTTTGCCCAACACGACCGTGAGCTGCGCCGCTGACGCAGTGCTTTGGTGGTTCATCGACAGGCTTATGCTTGCGTGGATCTTGGATGCTCTTGTCGACCTTTTCCTCAAGAGTGTCCACCATGTGTACATCGTAGATAGAAGTGGCCGTCCAACGCCCAGTAATAGGTGGGTTTTGGCTTTGTTTGACGTCGACATCATCATCCATGTCGTTGATGTCTTCGGAGGCGTAGTCTAGCATGTCGGTTAAATCATTAACAGTGGCTACTAAGTGGGTGGTGGGTACAGTGAAAAATTCCCCGACCTCAGTCCCCAGCTTGCACTGGGTGTAGTTCGGAGGTGAAACTTCCATAATGGCGAGAGATTGTATTAAGCCCAGTGCTTCATCTAGAAGCGAAAGCTGGATGGGGGTCTGCGGACCTACGGGACCGGGCACTTCATGGGGTCCGGAGGTGCAGAGCTCAACAGTTCAAAGTTATCCTCCAGAGGCGAGTCTGGCTCTCTAGTGACTGGGAGAGTTCCGTTTGTCTCTGATGGCGCGGTCCCGTCTATGTCTCTGGCTGAGGGTTCCATGATGGAAGCGAGTTCAACAGGGTGAATCCTCCCGTCGTCGGAAAACGCGATCTGCCCCAAATCTAAGGCGGAGGCAGGTGTGAGAATTAGTCCCTGAACGAGATCTGACAGTGGATCCGAAGGGCCCTCTTTGTGAGGGTGGGGAGCAGCAGTTGGGGGCACGGAGCCCTTGAAGATTAGATCCCCTCGGATGTCAGCAACGTAGTTCAAGTTCCCAAACCTAATCTAGTGACCAGGGGCATAGCTGTCGACCTGGTCGAGGCGGCCAGTCTAGTCAGCACGTACCTCGAAGCCGCCGAACACAAAGACCTATCAGGGGAGAAAAGTCTTCCTGGACACAATATCATTGTTGATGAAGAGGCATGCCATCAATCCTTCTGTTGACAACACAACGGAGCACTCAATGAAAGCACCAATGTCGGTGTCAAAACAGGCAGATCTCGGGTAGGGGGGCCCAAGTTGTATGTTTGAGGATCAAAGGTAACAATGGACAGAGGGACACAATGCTTACCCAGGTTTGGGCCCTCTCAAAGGAGGTAAAACCCTACGTCATGCTTGATTGTAGTGGGGTTACAAGAGTTGATCTACCTCGAGATCGTAATGGCTAAAACCTAGATTGTCTAGCCTATGAATATTATAATCCCGTCTCCAGACTAAGCCCTCTGGTTTATGTAGACATTGGAGGTGATAGAGGCAAAGGTGTCCCGTCTTTCGATGAGATGATGGATATTGCTTTGGTGGCAGTCGACTTTGACGATCCGACTACGAACGTGCGAGGACGTCGCGCCTTAGCAATCGCTAAACCAACTCCAAGAGGTTATTGACCACGCCGGAGCACGATCAACCTGACCACGAGGGTCCGTTTCCTGCGAGCAAACGAAGAACAAGCAAGAAACTGAGATTGCAATCTGGATATTGCGAATATAAGATGAAAGCTTTATTGATCAAGGTGGGGTTCTGTGACGCCTTTGTCTGGTCGTTGAACACAAACGAAGTACGCGAAGTTGCAGCTATGGCGAACTTTTAATCTAAACAAAACCCAAAGTCTAAACGATGCCCTAAGGGCTGTATATATGGAGGAAGAGGGGGGAATTTCGTGGCCCTTGGTGGAGGGGTCCAAAATCAACCCTATCTCTTGTTTCTCCACACATACGGACTCTAAAAATAGGCTATACTTATGTATTTCGAAATTACATGGGCCTGGCCCAATAATAAGGTGACGCAGCACCTAAAATAGCCTCGGGACGAAATTTATGAAGTGGCATCTTGTATATTTCGTCCAAGGCTTCATGCACCCATTGTGGTGGCTTCAAAGTCCTGAAATCATCACTTGTAACTCCGTTCTTGTTCCCCTTGCGCATGCCATCATCTCCATGCTTGTTCTTGCTCCAATGTTCATCCTTCTCCAAGCTAGGCCCTTCGTTTGTAAGCAAAACAAATGTATCCAATTTAGGAAGCATCATATTCTCATGAACATTAGAATCATTACCAAGAAACGAAAGTACCTGGTAATTTAGTTGGCGTGCACGAGCTCTAGTAATTGGTCCAGTATGTATAGCAGCAGGGGCTGTAGGTGTAACAATTGTATTGATGTCCTCATCATCCTCCCCTTCTTGAAATGAAGTTGTCCTCGACGGAAGTTCATCTTCCTCACCCAAATAAGGCTTCAAATCTGCAATGTTAAAAGTGGGACTAACCCCAAAATCTGCAGGCAGCTCAAGTTTATATGCATTATCATTTATTTTCTCTAACACCTTAAAGGGACCATCAGCACGTGGCATTAACTTTGATTTGCGCAAATCAGGAAATCTATCCTTACGCAAATGTAACCAAACAAGATCTCCAGGTGCAAACACAACATGTTTTCTACCCTTATCTCCAGCAAGTTTATATTTAGCATTCATACGCTCAATGTTTTCCTTAGTTAACTCATGCATTTTTCAAATCAATTCAGCATGTTGTTTAGCATCAAAATTAACCTTCTCCGAAGATGGAAGAGGCAACAAATCAATAGGTGCACGAGGTAGGAAACCATACACAACTTCAAAAGGGCACATCTTAGTAGTAGAATGCAATGAACGATTATAAGCAAATTCAATATGAGGCAAGCATTCCTCCCACATTTTCTTATTATTCTTCAAAACAGCCCTAAGCATAGTAGACAACGTTCTATTGACTACTTCAGTTTGTCCATCAGTTTGGGGGTGACAAGTAGTACTAAAAAGCAGTTTAGTCCCCAACTTAGCCCATAAACATCTCCAAAAGTGGCTAAGAAATTTAGTATCACGATCTGAAACAATAGTATTTGGCACACCATGCAAGCGAATAATTTCATGAAAGAACAAATCAGCAACATTAACAGCATCATCGCTTTTATGACATGGCATAAAGTGTGCCATTTTTGAGAATCTATCCACGACAACAAATATGCTATCCCTCCCCTTCTTTGTTCGAGGTAAACCTAAAACAAAGTCCATAGATATATCCTCCCAAGGAACACTAGGTACAGGCAAAGGCATATATAAACCATGAGGATTGAGTCGTGACTTAGCTTTTTGACATGTAGTGCAGCGAGCAATAAAACGCTCAACATCCCGTCTCATCTTTGGCCAAAAGAAATGTGTAGCAAGTACGTCCTCCGTCTTCTTCACGCCAAAGTGTCCCATTAATCCTCCTCCATGCGCCTCCTGCAACAACAAAAGACGAACGGAGCTAGCTGGAATGCATAGCTTGTTAGCACGAAACACAAATCCATCGTTAACAACAAACTTGTTCCACATTCTTCCTTCTTTACTATTCTGCATTACATCTTTAAAATCAGCATCATGCACATATTGATCTTTGATGGTCTCCAAACAAAATATTTTGAAGTCAAATTGTGAAAGCATAGTATAGCGACGAGACAATGCATCAGCAATAACATTTTCTTTTCCCTTCTTGTGTTTAATGACATAAGGGAAAGTCTCAATGAATTAAACCCATTTAGCATGTGTACGATTCAGTTTAGCTTGACTTTTAATATGTTTCAAAGATTCATGATCAGAATGTATAACAAATTCTTTGGGCCATAAATAATGTTGCCATGTTTCTAAAGTCCGAACAAGAGCATATAATTCTTTATCATAAGTAGAATAATTCAGACTAGGCCCACTCAATTTTTCAAAAAAGTATGCAACAGGTTTGCCATCTTGTAATAACACACCTCCTAATCCAATTCCACTAGCGTCACATTCAAGCTCAAAAGTCTTATTAAAATCAGGAAGTTGGAGTAAAGGAGCATGTGTCAACTTATCTTTCAATACCATGAAGGCTTCTTCCTGTGCGGTACCCCAAAGAAAAGGCACATCTTTCTTTGTAAGCTCATTGAGAGGTGCAGCAATGGTGCTGAAATCTCTCACAGAACACCTATAGAATCCAGCGAGGCCAAGAAAACTCCTCACTTGTGTGACCGTTTTGGGCTGCGGCCAACTCTCAATAGCTTCAATCTTGGCTTTATCAACTTCAATTCCCCGTGGAGTAACAACATAGCCAAGAAAAGATACTCGGTCGGTGCAAAAGGTGCACTTCCCAAGGTTACCAAACAAACGTGCATCACGTAGAGCAATAAAAACATCACGTAAATGTTCCAAATGTTCTTCCAAAGATCTGCTATAAATCAATATGTCATCAAAGTAAACTATCACAAATCGTCCAATGAAAGCACGTAAAACTTCGTTCATTAATCTCATGAAAGTACTAGGTGCATTAGTTAACCCAAAAGGCATGACTAACCACTCATATAATCCAAACTTAGTTTTAAATGCTGTTTTCCATTCATCTCCCAATTTCATACGAATTTGATGGTAGCCACTACGCAAATCAACTTTGGAGAATATTGTAGAGCCACTCAATTCATCAAGCATATCATCTAGCCTAGGAATAGGATGACGATAACGAATAGTAATATTATTAATGCCTCTACAATCAACACACATACGTGATGTACCATCCTTTTTCGGCACTAGAATAATAGGAACAGCACAAGGACTAAGGGATCCGCATATATAACCTTTGTCGAGAAGCTCTTGTACTTGACGCATAATCTCCTTCGTCTCCTCTGGATTGGTACGGTATGGTGCATGGTTTGGCAGTGAAGCACCGGGAATTAGGTCAATCTGATGCTCAATTCCTCGAATAGGCGGTCATCCCGGTGGCACGTCTTGTGGAAAAACGTCAGTGAACTCCTGCAAAATGTTAGTGACAGCAGGAGGCAAAGAGGAAGGCACGTCCTCGAATGAAAATAATGCCTCTTTGCACACAAAAGCATAGCAAACAGATTTGCTGAAATCTAGCTCATCAATATCAGATTTGGTGGCAAATAAACATGCACTTTTCAATTTAATTTCAGAAGCAACACTAGATGGTTTATTATTAGGCTTCATTTGTTGCTCAAATTCTTTTGCCACAATATGATTTTCACTCTTATTCTTCTCATGTTTTGCTTTATTAGCTCTATTAATATCATCTTTCAAAATGGAATCAGGAGTCATAGGAAGCAAAGTAATATTTTTATCCTTATGAACAAGAGTATAGTGATTGTTTCTACCATGGTGTACAGAATTTTTATCAAATTGCCATGGTCTACCAAGTAATAAGGAACATGCTTGCATAGGTACCACATCACAATCAACATAATCAGCATATGTAGAGATACTAAAATGCACACGAACAGTACGTGTTACCTTAACCTTGCCGCTGTTGTTGAACCATTGGATGTAGTAAGGATGTGGATGTGGTCTTGTGGTGAGAGAAAGCTTCTCCACCATCTCCATGCTAGCCAAGTTGTTGCAGCTCCCTCCGTCTATTATGACGCGCACAGAACGTTCCTTCACAACTCCCTTGGTATGGAACGAATTGTGCCTCTGATTTTGCTCAGCTTGTGTGACCTGCACACTCAAAACACGTTGAGCAACCAAACATTCATACCTGTCAGCGTCTTCAGGAGCCATGTATTGCGTCTCAAGATCAGAATCATCTCCACCATGTTCTTCACGTGTAATAAGAGCCAATGTCTCCTCATCATAGTCACTAGCGGACTCATATCCACCACCCTCGGTAGCAATCATCACACGCGGAGATTTGCATTCTCTCGCATAATGACCTCCTCCCTTACAACGACGACAAATAATATCACTTGTGTGCCCTGTTGATGCCCTGGAAGAAGAAGAACTCTGTGCAGGCCCGGCAGGTGCGCTCTTGGCAGATAATGGTGGTTGTTCCTGTTTTCTTGTATCACGACTGTAGGAGGCACCTGATTGAGGTGCTGGTGCAGTTGAAGTAGAAGATGCACGGGGTGTCCATGATGAAGGTCGGCCTGCAGAAAAGTTAGTTCGCGCCAATGCTTGTCTATCCTGCACTTCACGTTCAGCTTTACAAGCAAGATGGAATAAACAAGTGATATTAGTATACTCCTTATAGTCTAGAATGGTCTGAATCTCTCTATTTAATCCACTCAGAAAACGTGCAAGCATAGCTTCATTCTCCTCAACAATACCACATCGAATCATGCCAGTTTGTAATTCCTGATAATATTCTTCTACAGAATTCTTTCCTTGTCTTAAACGCTGCAATTTTTGAAGCAATTCACGTTGATAATATGGTGGAACCCAACGCGTACGCATAGCAGTTTTCAAAGCAGCCCAAGTAGTTGGAATAGGATATAATCTACAATGTTTAGACCACCAGACACATGCAAAACTAGTGAAAGCACAAACAGCAGCAGCAACCCGTCTCTCCTCGGGATATTGTAAACATGTAAAACGTTGTTCAGTTTCTAACTCCCAAGTAAGATATATATCAGGAACATATCTACCCTCAAATGGTGGAATATTCAATTTCAGTTTAGGAATATGGACATCATCTCGTACCTGAGGTGGTGGTGCAGGCCTACCATTACGAATATATACCTGAGGTCGACCTGCTAGTGGTGGTGCTGGTGGTGGTGCTGGTGGTTGCACATAGTTCTGATTTTGAGCAACCTCATCCTCGTAATCTCCCACATAATCATCCTCCTCCACATCAGCAGTAGGAGCCACAGAAGTATCAACAGCAGCACCAACAGTTTGGCCAAACGCAAGAGGAACACGGCTCGCTCGGCGGAGGTCTATTTCGCGACGTGGAGGTAGTCGTTGTTGCTGTTGTTGGAGAGGTGCGTTAGGTGCAGCGGGTGGTGGTGGTGGAAGACGCGCGAGCAATTCATTAAACTTGTTATCAATCTTTGTTTCGAACGTCTTCTCCATGCCATCTATCTTCTCCATGGCCTCTTCAAATCTGTTTAGCACGTCTTGCACCTGTCCACTCATCATTTGCTGAAATTTATCATGCAAATCCTTATTCGTCATGTTCTCCCAGTCAGTCTCGTCGGCTTGTGATCCTGGCATGGTTAGCAGCAATAGAAACACACAAGAATATGATCCTACAGACAACTAACAAGAGGTGGTGGTGGGTGTCACAAATCCGTCAAGCAAATCTCAAATTCTTACCAGTTCTTACCCAGCAGCAGGCAGTGATCGGCAACCGTTGTAGTCAAAAACTCTCAAAGCTTGGATAGAGTGATTACCAGGGAGAGTCAAACGCACGACGTAGATGTATGTGGAGCTGGGAAGGCTTATAATGTGGTAGCAAAAAGGGTCAGCAATAATCAATTCAGAGATGCAAAGTTGAATAAACGCTCAACGACGGTACTGTGCTGGTCCTAGGCTAGACTGTGCTAGAGACGCGAGCCTAGAACACCAACAAAATCACGGCGCGGCACGTAAACAAGGGAAAAGCACACTCTGGAATTTTGTTTTTTCGCTCTTTTTTTGTGCTCTTTTTTTGCGCTGCTTTTTTTTTGCGAAAAATCACTATAATGGCGAGTGTCTCAAAACTCTTCCTAGCTCAAACTGACAGGATGGGCAAGAAATTTTTTCGACCAATTTTTTTTTTCGACTGCCCGGACCCAAAAACTGGAAACGGGTCAAAAAAATCTTCCTATAATGGCACCTGTCTCAAAACACTCAGAAACACCTAAAAATAGGATAGCCAGAAATTTTTTCGAAAAATGCGTTTTCGAAAAATTTTGGGCCTAAACGGAGCGTGGTTTCCGGACTCTTTTTTTTTCCGAAACCTACTCCAGCAAGGAAACACGAATCGGAATCTAGATGGATCTCGAAAACAAACCTAATATGACAAGAACTCGGATTGGTGGTGCATATGTGGTGGTAGATGGCAGCGGTGGTGGTATATGACAGCTGTGGTGGTATATGGATACGGATTCGAAGCGGTGGCGGATAAGCGGTGGTGATAGATGGCAGGGGTGATGATGATGGTGCGGCGGCGGCGTGACAACTTATGACCAGAACTCGAAACTCTAAAAGACTAGACTCTAAGACCAGCAACTAGACACGACGATGCAACCGCAAATTCAACAAAGCAAAACCCTAAAAAGATTATGCAAAGGCTCAGATTGGTTCGGATATGATGAACTAACCCTAATTTTTTTTGTGGCTTTTTCGTGGACTATAGGTATGAAGAACAGACTCGATCTAAACTACGAAAAATTGTAAAATCTCACCGAGCAACCTGGAAATCTGATACCACTTGATAGAGGCAAAGGTGTCTCGTCTTTCGATGAGATGATGGATATTGCTTTGGTGGCAGTCGACTTTGACGATCCGACTATGAACGTGCGAGGACGTCGCGCCTTAGCAATCGCTAAACCAACTCCGAGAGGTTATTGACCACGCCGGAGCACGATCAACCTGACCACGAGGGTCTGTTTCCTGCGAGCAAATGAAGAACAAGCAAGAAACTGAGATTGCAATCTGGATATTGCGAATATAAGATGAAAGCTTTATTGATCAAGGTGGGGTTCTGTGACGCCTTTGTCTGGTCGTTGAACACAAACGAAGTACGCGAAGTTGCAGCTATGGCGAACTTTTAATCTAAACAAAACCCAAAGTCTAAACGATGCCCTAAGGGCTGTATATATGGAGCAAGAGGGGGGAATTTCGTGGCCCTTGGTGGAGGGGTCCGAAATCAACCCTATCTCTTGTTTCCCCACACATACGGACTCTAAAAATAGCCTATACTTATGTATTTCGAAATTACATGGGCCTGGCCCAATAATAAGGTGACGCAGCACCTAAAATAGCCTCGGGACGAAATTTATGAAGTGGCATCTTGTATATTTTGTCCAAGGCTTCATGCACCCATTATGGTGGCTTCAAAGTCCTGAAATCATCACTTGTAACTCCGTTCTTGTTCCCCTTGCGCATGCCATCATCTCCATGCTTGTTCTTGCTCCAATGTTCATCCTTCTCCAAGCTAGGCCCTTCGTTTGTAAGCAAAACAAATGTATCCAATTTAGGCAGCATCATATTCTCATGAACATTAGAATCATTACCAAGAAACGAAAGTACCTGGTAATTTAGTTGGCGTGCACGAGCTCTAGTAATTGGTCCAGTATGTATAGCAGCAGGGGATGTAGGTGCAACAATTGTATTGATGTCCTCATCAGGAGGGGCCTAGGGTTGTACAAAGTCGGTTTACAGAGAAAGGAAATAGTATATCCGGACATTTAATCTTGTCGTTCACGCATACAGGAGTCCCAACCAGACACGAGAGGTGGCCTTCTTCCATTGTCTCGACAACCCATTAGTCTGGCCCATATTGAATAGACCGGACGCCCGAGGACCCCTTAGTCTAGGACTCCCTCATCGGGGTCGTTGCTTTTGGAGAACTTGGGCATGGTGAACTTGAGCTTGTCATAGCAGAGTTCTTCATCATAGTTACGATGTTGATATCGGTCTTGTTGAGGAGGAGGATCTTCAAGCACTCAATCCGTTTGATGTCGCCCTTGGTGTGGAGGAGGGTCGTGGATCACTCGATCCGGTTGCCAAGGAGGAGGTCGAGACATATGTTCCTGGTTTTTCCTTTCTTGTTGTTCTTCACGTCGAGCCGCTTCTTCTTGTATTTCTCGCCGAATAGCTTCCACTTGCTCACGTACTTCACGACTTCGTTTGGCGATGGCTCGAGTGGACTCTCGGAGTGCGTGTTGAGCTGCTTGAGCTTGAGCTTCACGGTTTTGTTGCTCTTGCCGAATTGCATCGCCATCTTGAGATTCTTGACGTGGATGATGTGGCGGTGGTGATTGATTTTGATCCATGGCGTCTTATTCATGTCACCGCGCCTCCTCACGTGCTCGAACTCGGTCTTGTAGGCCATTTCCATGGAACAAATTTTCTTGCACCTGGTGGTCTTGAGTGTTGTCGCGTCGAGGAGGACTCGCATTGGAAGATGAGTATGACAACGAGTGGTGACTTGAGTGACACCGTCTTGGTGAAGAAGTTGAGGAAGATGCTCGACTCACAATCATGTTACAGAATTCATCCATTTGTTTCGAGAGCTTGGCGTCCAAATAGTCCCATTGTCATGCTTCCGATTATCGTAGGTCAGTGGCGAGTTTCTCTATGCGATAGCCCAAAGCTTTGCTCTCTTGATGTAGAGCTCGTTGCACGATGAAGAAGTGATTCTTGGTGACATAGTTGTGTTTGTCATCTTGCTCCTCGAAGAGGGCGTTCGCTGAAGAAGAAGGCGTATCCATCATGTGGAAGTGGTGGTGAGTAGGAAAATGAGAGAACAAAACCAAAGTTACCTTTTCTGAAGATTGTGGATGTAACAAGTACGATCCCACGTGATGCTATAAAAGTAGAATTGGTACCGGGTATTGTTTCTCACACCTACAAGTAAAAGTCTTATGGAGGAGCTCGGTTAGGAAGTGGTACAAATAATTTAAGAAAATGTTAGTCAATATGTTGACAAAGTTGAGAAGATTCACAAATGGCAAGTAAGACAAATAGATCAAACCCAAGGATATCACTAGGAACACACATACACGGAAGATAAATGGGATCCGCACAACCAAGGAGTGATCTCTAAGATGCATAGCCACGGAAATGCCCTTGTTGCACGGATACTAGTGAGACGCAGCTCGATTGCTCTAATGGCCTAGATACGCTAGTGCACCAACGAAAAAGAGAAACGGGTTGTCTCACTATCCCAAGTGTGCTTATGTATGTAGTGACCAAGATGATGTATCTATGCTATGAGGCTTGATGCTATTGCTTATAAGCTCTTTGCTTATCTTCTCTTTTGCTTAAAAGCTTTCCTTCCTTTTTTCGACTATGCCACAATGCTTGATACACGAGCCGCAAGGCGAGAAAACAAGTAGTATATGCACGGGAGATACATAACACTAATGGTGCACTAAAGGCGTGGCCTGGCAATACTCGGCAAGCTAATCTCGATGGGTAAGCTACACAAAAGAGGCTCGAGGCTATCAAGGTAATGGAAAGGATAAGACAATGGTGCCGCCGAGGTTACCGTCAATGGTTTGTCGAGTGTAAGCATGTACGGATGATGATGTCGAGGTCACGGTCGATGTGGAGTCTGAGTCGATGATCAGTGGCGGTGATGATGATGTCAAATCGCGCCTAAGTAGCCGAAACACCTTAGGACTCGAGAGAAACCGCAACCCAAAACTCAACAACCACGAGAAATATTGCGGAAGAACACAAGTGGTGGTCTGGTGTCAAAATGGTGCACAACAAAAAATGGTCGAAAGTCTATGGATGTTCCATCGTTTGCTCGCTGTGTATTCCGTGGGCACGGGGTTTCAGGGGTCTGTGCACACGGGGTCACCTGGGACTTCCTATCCAGCTGCTGTCGTGCTCCATCTTGCTCCGCGTGACCTTGGGGTGGTCCTCCTACTCCTTGGTGATGCTCTTGAGCTTCTTGGGGGTGTTCCTCTTTGTACCTAATGAGGCATAGCATATTTTGGTGAGTTAGCAACCAAGTTCCACTTGTATCCATATGCATGTCAACTAGGAAGGAGTTCTCCTCGGTTTCCATTGCACGTGCTCTAGCTCTTATCATGGGTCCATGTGGTGTGCTTGATGTGTTGGTGTAGATTCCATGGGGATGATGGAAGGATGCTCTGCATCATCTACTCCCTCGCAAATATTTACCCGCCTAGATAGTTTTTTATTTGATAACACACAATTAGTATGTGTGGACCGTGTGTGATGTCTGTTACTCCCGCTCTACTTCAACCAGTGGATCCAAATTTTCATTAGCCCTGGCATTTTACTCCTGCCCGCATCCCTCGCAATCTCAAAAATATATGCTCGGCTGGATTGTTTTTTGTTTTAACCGCATGTGATGTTTGTTACTCCTGCCCCGCTCTGCTTCAATCCCTTTATCCAAATTTTTGGTAGCCCCGGCATTTTACTCCCGCCTAGTAAAATTCTTAGTAGCCACGACATTTCCTCAAACACCACCTTGGACCCCCTCCACACACACCCCAAATACTTCGCTCACCCCAAATCCCCCGCTCACACACACACTCACCACCCCTCCCTTGCTCGAAACCTAGCTAGGTCGCTGCCGCACCACCTCCATCGTCAATCTCTAACTGTCTGCCCGTGCATGTTACCCACCAATATACATACCCTCACCACCCTAAGTTTCTTAGATGACGTCTGTGAATCGCCCCCTTCCCCATAGATCCCCTGTAACATCCTAGTTGTAAAACTTCCATATTTGGCAATGTATCCAACCTTGTCATGCTCAATCCCAAGTGGTTTCCTCCTTGTTGATTTCATTTTGGGGTTTTGCTTTGTTTCATATTGCATTGTTTTGTCATTTCTTGTCATATTTCATTTCGCCATTCATTGTTGCATCATAGCCTCATCATATGTTGCATTGTGCTTGGTGTCATTTTGCATATTCTCATCATCATGTGCATCTTCATGGTATAGTTCTTTGCATTGTGGCATGTTCTATGTAGATCCAAGCATCATCATCCCCCTTCACTCATCACCACATCTCCTTCTCTTTTCTTTCTTTTTGCAAGTGCCATCTTGCCCTCCTCCATAAATGTTCATCTTCTCCCTATAAATATTGCACCATGTCCTAAACCTCTCTACCAAGTTTCACCTATTTTGGAGTTGATTTGGTTAGGTTCAAAAATGCTCCAAGTTTGAATTATATTCAAACTTGTCTTATTTTTCTACCTCTAAAAATTCCCAACTCAATTTTATCAAATAGTAGGTAATTCTAGGAGCTTGAGGATATTTTTACTATTCTCGAACTCCTCTTCCTCTCTCATGAGATTTTCTCTCTGTTTTCTGGTTGAAGAAAATTAAGAAGGGAAAAGGGTAGCAGCAGCAGACCACAACCACCTGGGCCACCCAGCAGCAGCCCAGCAGGCGCAGCCCAGCAGCCCCTCCCTGTAGTAGCCCACCAACTCCCCTATTCATCTCCTTCCTCCTGTACAGCGGGACATCCACGCACGTTGACCTCCCGAGTGTTTTGACAGTCGGAGAGCCCCCTAGGCCCTTATATAACATGCCCCAGTGCCCTAGTCCTCCTCCTCCCTCCATTCCGCCCCTTTGCTTCCCTTTCCGCCGCCAGGTTAGACCTGTCCACACCATAGCCGTTGCCATGGACGAGAGGAGACCGAGCTCTTCTCGGGCATGATCCAGCCCTCAGCCACCGTATTCTTCCTCGGTAGAGACAACAGCATCACCGTCGTCTTCCTCGATGTCGCCCGCGTCCACACTGGTCCCGGAGCTCCTTCCACGATGTCCCTCGTCATCTTCGTACGCCTACTTCCCGGATAGTGCTGTATGTGCCTTTTCTCATCGTCTCCATCGCTTCCCCAACCAAATCGACGCCGCCTACAACCCACAGTGATGATATACGCCCCACGTTCTCTCTTGTCTCTCCGCGTATGTACGCATGTCACGGCCACCATGGCAGCGAGCAAAAGCTTGAGCCTTGCCCTCTGCACGCACGCACGCATCCATCTACTTACCCTCAGGCCACGCGCACGCTCGCCTCGCACCTCCACGCATATGACCGCTCCTCGCGCGCCTGGCTTTGCCTCGCGCCGCCTTGCTTGCTTCCCTGCTCGCCACGGACGCCATGGCCCCGAGTAGAGCTATGCTCGTGCTCGAGTGCCCCAGTCCTCTATTGTACGCGCGTGACCACACAAGTCGTCCCCTTTCAATCCCACGCGCCCGCCGGAGCTCCTCTACTCCACCAGACGTGTCGCCGCTCGCCGGCGCCGTCACCGTCTTCCCTGTGCGTGCATGGAGAAGATGCCCATGGCCCTGGTTTGAGTCAAGTAGAGCCGAGCCCCACTTCTTGCAGTAACAGAGGGCCAGCTGAGTTGGTCAGCGCCCGCGCGCACCACCGGCGAGACCCAAGTCAGGCTGGACGTAGCGAGCGGTCTTTCTGGTCCGCTCGTGGCCCGTTCGGTCTTTGCCCGCTCGGTCCCAGCCCGATACAGAAAATGGTCGGTCCGGTCTGCCAAATTCGGCCTGAAAAAATCTCGGTCTGGTCCGGTCTTTAACCAGTCCGACCGAGCGGAACGAGAAAACACAAACACCGTGGTCGCCGTTCCTCGTCATCGCGGCCACCGGCAGGCCCAGGATGAACTACCGTGTCGCCGAGCTTCCCCTCTCCTTCCTTCCTCTCATTCCCTCCTGCTGTAGCCTCTTGCCGCCGCTCGCCATCGCTGTCGTGCGTGCTCTACCACCGATCTCGTGTTCTCGACCATGGGCCGACCCAACCATGGCAGCAATTCCTGCCATGCAGTGGAATTTGTTGCCATGGCAGCGCTTTTCGCGCTGCTGATGAAGTGCCATGGCAGCCGTTTCAGCACATCACGCACATAGCCAAGTCGGGTTGTGGGAGAAACAGTGTGTCATGATTTTCGTATCGTGGGAGAAATACTCAGTCGTGATTTTCACGTCCAACAAATTAGGAGAGTACTTGTATTGGAAGGCGAATATTATGGGATTGCATGAAAAACTAATACCGCCGTCTTCCTATAATCACGCGCCATCAATCCCACGCTGCCGTTTCCTATTGAGAGTCGAATAGAAAATAGAAAGTACAAGAGAAAGAGGATTTGATCCGTAAATCACGGCGCGAATTGACGATCAACACCACGTCCAATTTGATCCACTAATAATGGCAAGTCCCTCATAGATAAAATCATGGGCTCATGCAGGCGCTCCATTACTTGCATGCAATAGATAAACTTCTAAGGAAGAAACATCAAGGCACAAAGAAAATAATGGCTAACAGCCGCGCCGCCCAGTGAAGTTAGCATAGCACATCGCCCGACGCTCTCCCATCTGGCCACAGTACCTGCGTACGTCGCCCACCTTGCCGTTGCACCCGTCCACGTCGTCATCGGTAGTGGCTGGCCGGTCCGCTCGGTCTGGCCCGGGCTTTGCCGCCGCCGGTCTGGTCCTTGAAAAAAGGCCTGCTAGGCTGGTCGGTCTGGTCCGGTATGGACCGCCGGTGGCCGATCCAAATGGTGGCTCAATCAGGGACCGGACCGGCCCGGACCGTGTCCACTCTTAGACCCAGGTTCGATCCCCCACGGCCGCAACCCCTTTTTCCATTTGTTTCCCACCGCCTAACATCCTGGTCCCGCTCGTCAGTCAAACTGATAGGCAGGACCCACCTGCCATAGTCTCAACCCCCTCCTTTGTTATTTATTTATTTATTTTGTCCTAGGGAATATTCCATTTCTGGAAACAACATCTTTCCATTTCGGGCCAGTCCAGTTCTGGAAATTTCCTTATAAGGAAATTGTCAATTCTGTCTTATACCATTTTAGGCAGTATTCAACTTATATGCTTTGTGAAGATTTTTTTCCATAAGAACCCCAACATATTATATATGGGCTTGAAAAATCCAATGATTCCAGTGGTGGCATTAGTTTCTTCATTTGAGCAAGTTTGCACATGTGCCATTTTACATCATGTTGTTGTTTTGTCCTTTTCGTGTGATTAAATTCAAATATGCTATCACTACAGGAATCCAGTACTTTGCCATCTACCATGCCGGACGGCAAAGGCAGGGACAGCTGACGGCAAAGCACTTTGCCGTCCGCCGCGGACGGCAAACACAGACGGCAAAGATAGGGTCGGCAAACAGGTCCTTTGCCGTCTGCTTTCCAAGGCGGACGGCAAAGAGCCCTTTGCCTACAGCAGCGGACGGCAAAGAGGGGGGACGGCAAAATGTGGCACGTCTGCCATTGTCACTCCGTTAGGCGGCTAACGGCGGCCTTTGCCGTCCACCAGCGGACGGCAAATTAGTGCCTGCACTGCCTCTTTTTTTCTTTTGTTTTTCTTATATCCAACAATTATCACAACAAAAATTTCACAGCACATATATATCCATCACATAAATATCCATCACATAGTTCCATCACATCACATATATATCCATCAAAAATTTCACATCACATATATATCCATCACATAGTTCCATTGATCCATACATATTACAATATGCAAAGTTTCTTCATAGCAAGCCAGCAGAATACAAGTGCATCAAAGGAAAAAACAGGAAAAAGCAAGCAATCCATCATAGGAAGCTGGCTTCCGTGAAGTGAATGAAACCTGCAAAATGACAAATAAGAAAGTTAGAAAAAGAAGACTAGAAGAAGAATTAGACTAGAAGAAAAAGAATAGAAGAAGAAGACTAGAAGAAGAAGTATATGCCATATATTAGCTAACTTAGGTGAAATGTATCGTATATGAGCTAACCTAGGTGAAATGGGTAGTTTATGAGCTATCCTAGGTGAAATGGATCATTTTGGAGCTAAGTTAGGTGAAATTGGTCGTTTATGAGCAAACCTAGGTGAAATGGGTCGTTTATGAGCAAACCTAGGTGAAATGGGTCGTTTATGAGCAAACCTAGGTGAAATGGGTCGTTTATGAGCTAACCTAGGTGAAATAGGTTGTTTATGAGTTAACCTAGGTGAAATGGGTCATTT
>NC_057813.1:305357000-305360538 GCF_018294505.1 Triticum aestivum | reverse complement strand
ATTTATGAGCTAAGTTAGGTGAAATGAGTCGTTTATGAGCAAACCTAGGTGAAATGGGTCGTTTATGAGCTAAGTTAGGTGAAATGAGTCGTTTATGAGCAAACCTAGGTGAAATGGGTCGTTTATGAGCTAACCTAGGTGAAATAGGTTGTTTATGAGCTAACCTAGGAGAAATGGGTCATTTATGAGCTAACCTAGGTCAAATGGGTCGTTTATGAGCTAACCTAGGTGAAATGCCACGTTTTTGAGCTAACTAAGGTAAAATGGATCGTTTTTAGCTAACTTAGGTGAAATGGGTCATTTTGGAGCTAACCTAGGTGAAATGGGTCATTTTGGAGCTAACCTAGGTGGAATGGGTCATTTTAAAGCTAATGTAGGTAAAATGGATCATTTAGGAGCTAATCTACGTAAAATGGGTCATTTTCGAGCTAACTTGGATAAATTGGATCACTTGTAAGCTAACTAAGGTAAAATGAGTCATTTTAGAGCTAACTTAGGTAGAATGGATGGTTTATGAGGTCAGTAAGCTTATTAAGTCATTTTGGAGGAAAAGAAGCTAACTGTAGGTCATTATGGTAAGCATATTGGAGGAAATAAAGCTAAGTCTAGGTCTTTATGCATTTGTTAAGCAAAACCCTAGATAAACTTACCATGATCATGGAGGTGTAGGAGCGGGCTGGCTCACGCCGGTAGCTGGAGAAGGAGTGGGCTGGCTCGCGCCGGTAGCTGGAGAAGGATCGTGCGATGCGTTTCTGGAGTTAAGCTGCACCAAAGATCATTTCCAATGTCTCGTTAGCATTATGACACTCAAATGTTAAGACAAGCAAGTAATGTCCATTCAAATTAAACTCACCGTGCTCCCAGGAGCAATCACTGGCATCGGCGGAGCGGTCTGACCGGACTTCTCGCACACAGACTGCACATTTGGTTTTCACAACAGAGTCATACTAGTTAGTAATGAGACTCAAATGTTAAGACTAGCAAGTAATCTGCAGAAGAAACTTACCACAAGGAGCTCGTACATGGCCCTTGCCTGCATGTCATTCCGTGCCCTCTCCTCCTCCAACATCTTTGTCGTCTTCTCCTCCAACTCCCACTGCCTCTCCGCCGCCTCCACCAAAAGTTTCTCCGTTCTATCTCTCTCACTTTGTATAGCAGCCTGCAACACCACTCACATGACCATTTGTAATCATTGATGGAAGGGCACACAATGTAATGGAGAAAGATAGCTGAGTACGTATAACTAACCTTGATGGCGAGTTGGACTGGCCGTTCACGAGGCCTTATCTCAGGAGCGGAGCTCGACTAGCGCGCCTTGATCTCCGGGAGAGTGCTAGGACAACGGATAAGTCCATCTCCCATGGCTATGGAGCCATGGGACCTCCCGCCACCAGATATCATCAGCAGCTCTGTATCAATGGGACCCTGGCTCGGGTTAAAGTCCTCCCCTTTCCTCGCCTTACCCTGATCTCTATATTGCACGAGCTTCTCGTGGGCGGAGATGTTGGTGAAGTTCTTTGGATCATCGAGGTCAGACGCAGAGAATGCCTTGACTTTCTTGTAAGGGCCAGTGTGGGCCATGGCATACAGGTCGTACACCTCTGGCACCTTATCCGCCTTATTGTAGCGTGCCTAAAAGAGAGAAACAAAGTAAATTAGTAATTAAAGGGCTAAAGCTAGCATGATGAATGAATTGCATGAATCATGAAGCAAACCACATACCCAGTTCCGCCCGTACTGAAATAAGTTGGAGCTGCCTTGGTGGTGTGGCACACCTTCCATTTGGGCACGTTTGTCCTTGGCCTCTTTGTGGGTGGCCAGCCACTCTTCTGAGCACCATGCATTGACCAACACCTCCCAACAATCCATCCGATCCGCACAGCATCTCGGAGGGGCCTAAGTTAGCAAATAGAAACTTGAGCGCTAAGGCTATGAATTACTAAATGAAGGAAGTAAGTACAAGGCCTTAAGAATTACCTTCATGTACTTCTCCTTACTCAAGAACTTATCGCGGCACTCCTGCTTGGGCTTCTTGATACCACGCCCGGCGTAGTAGTCTCGAACAGCCTGCACCCGAACCTCATGCCGTAAGTTCTAAAGTAGGCGCTTGCACTCCTTGTGGATAACATGATCCGCCTCCTCCACATATCCCTCCTCACACCTGTAGAATGTCTACAATCAAATGAGACAATATTGATTAGTACAATTAATAACTAGCTAGTTGAGGATTTTAAATTGCGTAAAGGAGCAATTACCCAGAACTTTCTGATCACGATGTCTGCCCTCGTCTTGCACAAGACACCGTCGATAATCTCACCCGGCGGGGCCGGGGCAGCCAAGTAGTGCTCCCAAGTCAATCCAACCTCTGGAAGCCGACCCTCACCAGGCAACGTGACAAACCCCGGGAAGTTTTGCCGAATCAGAACTCCAAGGACGGAGTTGGGTCGGCGGACACTTTCTTGGTGGTCCCAACCCCTGCAGCATGACAAGGCCAACACATCAGTTATTTGAAGAAACGTGAATGCAGAAGGTACAAAAAGATTAAATGCACTTACCTCTCCCCATCAGGGAAAATCAACCACCTCTTCTCGGGGGTCGCCGGCACGGACGGGAGCCGTGTAGCACCATGCTGGTAGACGTTGCCCCCGTCCTCCCCCTCCTCATCAGTCGGCTCCCCGCCATCATCAGCATGGCCACTCGGCTCCCCGCCATCCTCAGGCTGACCCGACCAGGTACCCCATCCAGACGTGTGCTCCTCCGGGGTCTCGTGGGCCGAAGGCCCGTCGACCCGAGGCTCATGGGCCGAAGACCCGTGCACCGGAGTATGTGTAGATTGAGTTCATTTTCCCATGCTATGCTCCGGATCCGGCGCAAAATTTCGGCAGCACCTCCCCGCTGTTCTCCTGATACATGTCTGCAATAAACAGAGAGGATGTGTACCCGGAGAACAACAGGGGAGGCACTGATGAAATTTATGCGTCGGATCCGGAGCAAAGCATATGGGAAAACGAACCCAATCTACACATACTCGGGTTGTCCATGGATAGCGTTGGACAATTCGAAAGAATCAAGGTTATAAATATGCAAATGCATGCATATTTATAACTATGACGCTTTCGAATGGGGGACACATATTGGTTACGCATACTGATGATTCAAGTCACATATATAGCTAGCTATCAAGTTTCATCGGAATATATCAAATAATTAATGGCGGAGGAGGACTTGTCATTTGTGCTCACCCACGAACGAAGGCGCAGAGCTCGTCAAACGCACGGCGAGGTCGTCGAACACCAAACCTCGCAGCGATGAAACAACTGCACATTTAAAACTACACGATCAACACAATTATATATGATGTTTTTCATAACAAAATCGAGAAATATATGACCTAACTAATAATTCACAAATATATGACCCCGTCGGCCTCTGGAAGCCAAAAAACACCTTTTCGGGAGGTGTCGGTGGTCGGGGTGTCCTGTCGGTGTCGGGGTGCCGTGTCGGGGTCGGGGTGCTGTTCCGGGGTCGGGGGGTCGGG
>NC_057813.1:305351994-305356003 GCF_018294505.1 Triticum aestivum | reverse complement strand
GGGCGGGGAGGGGCGCCGTTACTAACCTAAACGTTTGCCGTTCGCCCCACTTTGCCGTCCGCCACTTGCTCTTTGCCGTCCGCTAGCGGACGACAAATAGGGGGGGCCGTTAAGTTTTTTTAAACCAGCTCGTCGGTGGGGCCCCTCCCTCTTTGCCGTCCGCTAGCCGACGGCAAAGCTTCTTTGCCGTCCGCTAGCGGACGACAAAGAACTGGCTGATGGCAAAGAAGTACTTTGCCATCAGCCAGTTCTTTGCCGTCCGCTTTTGGGTAGCTGATGGCAAAGAGCTTCTTTGCCGTCTGCTAGCAGATGGCAAAGAGCTGGCAGATGGCAAAGTAGATGTTTCTAGTAGTGTATGAGGTAGTTTTTCACATGAACATGCTCTTCATCATGCCTACTTCATGCTAGAATTAATTTCATGCCATGATATTCCCTGTGGTGAGGTAATCAAGCTTGTAAACATGCTATCATGAATCTGTTCCTACCATGCCATGAAATTCTACCGAGTCTGTGTCAATTCATATCACTTGCCATGTTTGCATTGATGCTATCATCATTTCTATAGATCTTTGGAGCATGTTCAAGAAGTGAGTTTTTTTAAGTGCACATATTATTAGCATGCCATGCTATTGTTTGCCATGATATGTTCCTGTAGCATGTAGTTTTCTAGCTCTAAACATTGCAACCTCATGCTATTTCTGCCATGTTCAGTGGAATTCTGCCAACTGTGTAAAACTTGTATCATTTGCATTTTTGCCATGCTGTTTTAAACATGTTCTAGTAAGTTTTAGCAGTAGCTCAGTAATCATGTTTTGTAGTGCTTGATATGTAATTCACTGCCCTGCTATTTGTTCTCATGTTTGGGTGATGTAACATATTTAAACTTTGCACATAAGTTGTTGTGTTGCATCTTGTTTGGCTTGTCATTTTCAAACCGTGCATCCTTTTTTGGTGATCTTTATATCGATTTCAACCAAAATCTATCAATATATCCATGGCATGCTTGGGTTACCATGATTGTACCTTGTTTATCGTTTCTCCTTCCATCTCGTTGCACCCCTTCCGAAGCACCTCATATGCATTGCCCCTCATATCTTAGATTCCATATCACGTCTTGCATCATGTTGCTTGCACATTGCACCATGATTGATTGTTGTTCCATGGTTGTGTTCTTGTTTTGGGTAGAGCCAAGAGACGAGTTCGTGAACTAGGATCCTGTTGAGTACGTTCACTAGGAGCAAGGATTTGATACCTCTGCAAACATTGCAGGCAAGATGATCATTACCCCCGATATCACTTCTATATTTGCTTGCTAGTTGTCCGTTCTATCGCTATGTCGCACTACCTACCACTTTTTTATATTGCCTCCCATGTTGCCATGAAATCCTCTAACCACCCTTCCTAGCAAACCGTCGTTTGGCTATGTTACCACTTTTGCTCAGCCTCTCTTATAGCGTTGCTAGTTAAAGGTGAAGTACAGGCTGTTCCATGTCGGAACATGGATATGTTGGGATATCACAATATCTCTTATTTAATTAATGCACCTATATACTTGGTAAAGGGTGGAAAGCTTGGTCTTTTTCTCGATGTTTTGTTCCACTCTTGTCGCCTTAGTTTCCATCATACCGGTGTTATGTTCCTTGATTTTGCGTCCCTAACACAATGAGGATTTATGGGCCCCTCTTGACAGTTCTCTTTGAATAAAACTCTTCCAGCAAGGCCCAACATTGGTTTTACCATTTGCCTAATAACAACTAAAATTTGCATAGGGAGTAATTAACCCGAGGATTCTTAATCAACAACCCCGCCCAGTGCTCCTCATGAGTGTTGGTCCAAACTAGAGCACCGTATGGGACTGAGGGAGTCCTGGATTATGGGGTCCTCGGGGAGCCGACTTATATTACATGGGGCAGGCTAATGGGCCACGAAGATACAAGATAGAAGGCCCTCCCTCGTGTCCGGATGGGACTCTCCTATGCGTGGATGGCAAGCTTGGCTTTCGGATAATGTATCTTCCTTTCTTTGTAAACCGACTCTGTACAACCCTAGGCCCCTCCGGTGTCTATATAAATCGGAGGGTTTAGTCCGAAGAGGCAATCATAATCATACAGGCTAGACATCTAGGGTTTATCCATTATGATTTCGAGGTAGATTAAATCTTGTAACCCCTATACTCATCAAAGTTAATCAAGCAGGAAGTAGGGTATTACCTCCATTAAGAGGGCCCGAACCTGGGTAAACATCGTGTCCCCTGTCGGTGTCAAAACCGGCGGATCTCGGGTAGGGGGTCCCGATCTGTGCGTCTAAGGCTAATGGTAATAGGAGGTAAGGGACACAATGTTTACCCAGGTTCGGGCCTTCTCGATGGAGGTAAAACCGTACTTCCTGCTTGATTGATATTGATGATATGAGTGTTACAAGAGTTGATCTACCACGAGATCGTAAAGGCTAAACCCTAGAAGCTAGCCTATGATGATTATGAATGTTGTGATCGTCCTCATACGGACTAAACTCTCTGGTTTATATAGACACCGGAGAGGGCTAGGGTTTACATGGAGTCGGTTACAAGGAAAGGAATCTAATATCCGAGTCGCCAAGCTTGTCTTCCACGCAAAGGAGAGTCCCATCCGGACACGGGACGAAGTCTTGAGTCTTGTATCTTCATGGTCCAACAGTCCGCCAAAGTATATAGTCCGGCTGTCCAGATACCCCCTAATCTAGGACTCCCTTAGTAGCCCCTGAACCAGGCTTCAATGATGATGAGTCTGGCGCGTAGTTTGTCTTCGGCATTGCAAAGCGGGTTCCATCTCCGAATACCCCAAAGTATTTATTGTAACGAGAGGTGTCTGACTTCCCATCAATGTTGTACTCCTCGGCTTCTGTGCTTCAATAATGACCTTCTCCACGTGTCGAGCGAATACAAGGGGCCGAGGCATTTTTGCATTTGCCTCCCCGGTCCTGCAAGCAAAAACCATCTATTTGAAGGGACGGGGATTCTCAGATCCAAACTCCATCTTCTTCCCCTGAGCGAGCACCCAACAGAGCACGCCCAGAAAGAATCATTCCATCATGGCCGCTCGTCGCAGCTCCTCCTCTCGTTCCCGCAGCTCTAAGCCAGGTGACTGGGAAGAATGTTCTATTCCTCAAAACCGCTTAATAGAGCTGCACACCCAGGGGTTTCTTCCACCGGTGTTCATGGTCCCCGTCCGAGCCGGACTAGCCACCTATAATGGCGGGGAGCAAGCAGAGAGATCTCCTAATCCATCCCTGGGGGAGCGAATATGCCTCATCCCGCATCTTCTAAGAGGCGTCGGGTTTCCAATCCACCCATTCCTTCGCGGGCTCCTGGAGTTCTACGGCCTCCAGTTGCACAATTTCACCCCTGCCTCTGTGCTGCACATAGCAGGATACGTCGCTCTTTGCAAACTGTTTCTGGGCTACGAGGCTCATTTAGGGTTATGGAAGAAGTTGTTCTGCCTCGTCCCTTGCAACCAGGGGAATCCATATATCAAGTGGGCGGAGCCGAAGTATGGCGCGTCACCGAGACCGGATACCTATCCGGTACTCCCAAGAAGGCACCGGAGAACTTGCCCTCGGAGTGGTTTTATGTCGATGACGTTCCCCTTCCGGATCCTGTCCGGATAGGTCTCCCTGAGTTCAGTAATGCCGCGCCGAAGGCATGCCAAAGTTGGCGCCCTCGGGGCCCCCGGGAGGAGGATACCACAAAAGTATACTTCCTGATGAACAGGGTAAAGTTATAGGCCAAATCAGGGCTGACAATAGTCGAGGTTATGGCAATATGCATAATGCGGGGAGTGCAACCGCTTCAGTATCGGGGGATGCCCATGTGGCACTACAACGGGGAAGATGATGCCACCCGCTATGGTCGTAAGGGTCCGGACTCCACCACTGCTCTGGCGAGAATATTGTCCGATTTGTATAATGGAGAAGAAGAAGAATTCCTTCATATTAAACCGCGGGATGGATTTTCTATGTACAACCCCCCAAG
>NC_057813.1:305345972-305351738 GCF_018294505.1 Triticum aestivum | reverse complement strand
GTCATTCGTCAAGAATAGTTACCTCGATATTTTCGAGCAGGAACTGAGGAGGGTCGTACAAGGATTCTCCAGCCCCTCCCCGCAGCCAGAGGACCCCGGAAGGGCCTGCGATCCAGGACTCGAAGAAGACCCGGATATTATTGTGGAGCTCATCAATGGGACATTTTATCAGGCGAGCTGCGATGGTGCCTCAGTGGCTATTATTGCCGACTATCCCGGACTTCTACCTGCATCGCATGTAAGCAAGGCTAAAAACCCTATCCTCTGAAGAGGATCCTTTCTGATGTCATGCCTAATGCCTGGAATATTGTATTTTTGTAGAGACGACAATTGGAACGCGGCGCCGAGCCCCTAGGGGCTCGTCGGCAAAGGGCGTCCGAATCGAGCAGTTTTAAGAGGAAGGCGGTTAGGGCCGAAACGCCGCTACATGGGTATGGTAAAAACCTGCTCTGTGATTATTGTGTTTGAAATGTGACAGCGTCCTTTATGTCCTGGCAGAAAGAGGAGTAGACGGACTATATCCGGAGATCCTGCCAATCACGCCTCCACCAGCCGGATTCTAGAACCGACTTCGAGGGAGGAAGCGGACACGGGGCCGATGCCGAATTGTCCTCCGACAGATGATGCGGATATGCTCTCCGCCACGAATTCCGAAGTAGAGAGTGCTAGGAATCACCGGCGTCGACGGGCTGTACTTTGCAACAACATCTTTTCCGAAGAGGCATTTAATGCTTCAATTTGGGAGACACATATATCGGAGCTGCTCAAGGCGGGCTTGCCCGTGCGATCAGTATGCCAAATACATACGGGTAAGAAAATTTGATAGGCATGTATAGTAGTAGTCCCTGAGACTTGAAACGGTTGGAACAACTGTTTTGAGGATCAATTTATGCACAGGTCCTTGTAGATAAGAATGAACAATTGTCTCGAGAGCTGGAGGAGTGCAAGACCCAGCTAAGGGCCACGGTTGCCAAGCTAGAGGAATCCCAGAAGGCCTCATTTGGTAACATTTGTCTCAATTATTTAGAATTGTACCAGTTAGTAAGTGGCTTGTATGATAAGTCTAACAGAAAATTCTGCAGACAATCCCGGAGTGAATCCGGAGGTCGTAGGAGGTGACGAGTCACATCTCCAAAGGCAGCTAAAAGTCGGCGAGCGTATTCTTATGCAAGTTAGGCATGAGAAGAACAATCTTAAATATGCCAATGTCCGGCTGGGCGTCGAATTAGGAGATGTTCGCACTCAACTGGCGGACTCCATGAAGGAGAACAGAAGGCTCCGTCGCGGCATTTATGGTAAGTGCCTAGACGAACTGTAGGACAGCTCGGTGAGGAAGCATATTGAAAGAGTTTATATCTGTAGGTATGCTGACGGGCCGTCCTGAAGAGGAGATGCCCGCGTACGCAGGTGATCTATTGCACGACCTCTCACAACTGCACGAGGGAGCTCAGTAGGTGATGCAGGGTATTGCCCAGGCCTTGTGGCCATCCACTTCCCTGCCGAAAGGCATGGGGGAGCTCGTGGATATGCTCCAAGGAGCACAGCGGCGCTTCCGATTGTGGAAGATGTCAGCCTGCCGGCAAGGTGCAAGAGAAGCCTGGGCTATGGTGAATACGCGCTACACCAAGCTGGACCCGAACCATATGGCCGAACTCGGACCGGCGGGGCCAGATGGGCAAGAAATTCCCGTGAGTCTGGTGTATGACCAGGTAGCGTTAGCCGCAAAGTATTCTCAACAGGATTGTAAGCTAGATAGCCTGTTGGATGGTATAGAGGAAGAATATAGTCAGTCCAAGTGACTATGTAATTCAATGGACATATGTAGTCCCTAGCCGGATTAAAATCATTTGTCATGGCGGACCTTTTCGCTTAAGCCCCCGGATCCGACAGTCCGGGGTGTATCCGAATACCCGCTCAGTTATACAAAACTGGGGTATGCATGGAAACCAGGCGTAGGGGTCATAAGTGCTTGAACAGACAAGTACCCAACTAGTTATGTTATATTACATGGATAGTAAGAAACATCTTCCAGGGAGAATAGTTCCGTTAGGGGTTCCTTTCCCTGGGTGCGCATGCATCAATGTGCATGTCTGGACTGCGAACAGAGACACGGGATAGAAACATCTAGGGGTTCACATTGTAATAAACGAAAAAGAACATCTTTTGTCCACCGACCGAATATACCCTTAAGAACACTAGCTTTCGGCTTCACCCAGTCTAAGGTACACATCCGGCTCAACCGGCAGTAACAATCGCAGAGGTGCTCCCCTTATGCCCTAGCCGAATTAACAGGAACGTAGGGCATAAATACAAGAGCCAGGCAACCCAGCATGGCCACATATTAAGTCATATCGATGCATATAATGGTGAAGAAAAGGCACATATGGAAAAAGAACGCATATGTGATAGGCAAGAAGCCATGAAAGCAACTATATTTAGCTTCCGTATAGGAAGCCCCCAGGTATGACTTACACACATAGTGCGATCGGAGTGATCCGAGCATCCGCACTATATTGAGTAATTTGTGTGAAGAATGAAAAAGAACGAGAAAGGAAAAAGGGGAGGAACATAATGAAAAAGGAGTGGTAAGGGGACGAACACTGAGTTCGGCGTTAGGCGTAGAATCTTCGGAGTCTGGCCACGTTCCATGGGTTTGGCTCGAGTCTATTATCGGATGCATTACGTAGGCGGTACGCTCCTCCGGTGAGAACTTTGTCAATAACAAAGGGACCTTCCCACTTAGGTTTGAGCTTGTCCTTCTGCTTCTCCGGTAGGCGTAGAACGAGTTCGCCAATATTATAAGTTTTGGCCCGCACTTCTCTGCTTTGGTACCATCAAGCCTGCTGCTGATAGAATGCGGAACGGGCCTTTGCGACATCGCGCTCCTCCTCCAGGGCATCTAAGTTGTCCTGCCGGTCTAGCTCGGCTTCCTTCTCTTCGTACATGTGTACGCGAGGTGAATCATGTATTATATCGCAGGTAATATTGCTTCTGCGTCGTATACCATAAAGAATGGTGTGTATCCTGTGGTGCGATTTGGCGTGGTCCGCAGCCCCCAGAGTACAGAGTCGAGCTCCTCGACCCAGTGCGCGTCCGATTCTGTCAAGGAATGCACTAGTCTGGGTTTGATGCCGCTCATGATGAGACCGTTTGCACGTTCGACCTGGCCGTTTGTTTGGGAATGGTAGACGGAGGCGTAATCGAGCTTAATGCCCATGTTGCCGCACCAGGTTTTCACTTCATCGGCTGTGATGTTTGAGCCATTGTCAGTGATGATGCTGTGGGGGATGCCGTATCGGTGTACGACCCTGGATATGAAGTCTATCACAGGTCCGGATTCAGCTGTTTTGACTGGTTTGGCTTCTATCCATTTGGTGAACTTGTCCACCATGACCAACAAGTATTTTTTTCTTATGGCTTCCCCCTTTAAGGGGTCCGACCATATCCAGCCCCCAGACTGCGAAGGGCCAAGTGATGAGGATTGTTTGGAGAGCGGTAGGGGGCATGTGGCTTTGATTGGCAAAGAGCTGGCAACTGACGCAGTGTTGAACAAGGTCTTGTGCGTCGGCTCGGGCTGTAGGCCAATAAAAGCCTGTGCGGAATGCCTTGCTGACAAGTGCCCGAGCCACAGCGTGGCGTCCGCCGAGTCTGGCATGGATTTCAGCCAAGAGCTGCCGCCCTTCCTCTTCGGAGATGCATCGTTGGAGCACTCCGGTCACGCTTTTCTTATAGAGTTCCCCCTCGTGGACCTTGTAGGCTTTGGAACGCCGCACGATGCAACATGCTTCATTTTGGTCCTCGCGGAGCTCCTGCCTGTTTGGGTAGGCTAAGAAAGGCTCGGTCCATGGGGCAATTAAAGCCATGATTTCGTGGGCCGAAGGTGTTATTTCGGTGGCGGAGCCTCCGATTACGTCTGATGGTTCGGAGTCTGGGGGTGTATTCGGGTCTGTGCTAGCGTTGCCGGTCTCCCCTTCCCATACCACGGATGGCTTGAACAACCTTTCTAGGAATATGTTAGGTGGGACAGGGTCGCCTTTAGCGCTAATGCGGGCGAGAATATCCACCGCTTGGTTGTTTTCTCGAACCACATGGTGGAATTCGAGCCCCTCGAACCGAGCTGACATTTTGAGGATGGCATTATGATAGGCCACCATTTTCGGATCCTTGGCATCAAAGTCTCCGTTTATTTGTGATATTGCTAGGTTTGAATCCCCGCGCACCTCCAGGCGTTGAATTCCCATAGAGACTGCCATCCGAAGACCATGCAACAGAGCCTCATATTCGGCTGTGTTGTTGGAGTCTGTGTATAATATTTGGAGTATCTATTGGACCATGTCTCCGGTGGGAGACGTCAGGACTACAACTGCTCCCAATCCGGCAACATTTTAGAGCCGTTGAAGTGCATGATCCAGTTGGAGTACGCGCCGTACTCTTTAGGGACTTCGTCTTCTGTCCATTCGGCGACAAAGTCAGCCAGTACTTGTGACTTAATGGCCCGCCGTGGTTTGTATGTTATGTCGAACGGAAGGAGCTCGATGGCCCATTTAGCAATCCAGCCTGTAGCATCGTGGTTGTTTATTATGTCGTTGAATGGTACTTCGGAGGCCACCGTGATCGAACACTCTTGGAAGTAGTGTCATAGCTTCCGGGATGCCATGAAGACTGTGTATGCTATCTTTTGATAGTGTGGGTATCGGGATTTGCTGTAACACCCACGATGCGGCTATATCTCCCACGTGTCGAAGCACGACTTAGAGGCATAACCGCATGGTGGTTTTGTCGCAAGAAGGGTCATCTTCACACAATCCCATGTAATGAATAAGAATGGGATAAAGAGTTGGCTTACAATCGCCACTTCACACAATGAACATATAATAGATCATACATCATTCAGAGTACACACATAGTCCGACTACGGACGAAGCCAAAAGAAAAGAAGATAACCCAACTGCTAGATCCCCGATCGTCCCAACTGGGCTCCACTACTGATCAACAAGAAACAAAACATAGCAACAACTAAGATCTTCGTTGAGCTCCCATCTGAGCTCGGTTGCATCATCTGCACTGGTATCATCGGCACCTGCAACTGTTGTGATAGTATCTGGTGAGTCACGAGGACTCAGCAATCTCAAAACCCGCGAGATCAAGACTATTTAAGCTTATGGGAAAGGAAGGGGTAAAGTGGTGAGGTTGCAGCAGCGACTAAGCATATATGGTGGCTGACATACGCAAATAAGAGCAAGAAGAGAGCAAATGGAACGGTCGTGAAGCTAGCAATGATCAAGAAGTGATCCTGAACTCCTACTTACGTCAAACATAACCCAAAACCGTGTTCACTTCCCGGACTCCGCCGAAAAGAGACCATCATGGCTACACACACAGTTGATGTGTTTTAATTCGGATCTGGTGTCAAGTTATCTACAACCGGACATTAACAAATTCCCATCTGCCTATAACCGCAGGAACGGCTTTCGAAAGATTATACCCTGCAGGGGTGTCCCAACTTAGCCCATGACAAGCTCTCGCGATCAACGAAGGAATAGACCTTCTCCCAGGAAGACCCGATCAGACTCGGAATCCCGGTTTACAAGACATTTCGAAATGGTAAAACAAGACCAACAAAGCCGCCCGATATGCCGACAAATCCAGATAGGAGTCGCACGTATCTCGTTCTCAGGGCACACCGGATAGGTCAGCCTACGAGTAAAACCAGCCCTCGAGTTGCCCCGAGGTGGCCCCGCAGTCTGCCCATTTCGGACCAACACT